>NC_134485.1:417909503-418209503 GCF_040206685.1 Ascaphus truei | reverse complement strand
CTTTTTCGTGGTGGGCGAGGGTATCGTACTTCAGTCCTATCATTCAACTGAAACCCCAATTTAATTTGAGGCTTTTATGCAGCATGATAAGTAACAAGGGAGGATTAACAGTGAGGAAATGTTGTTTTTTTTTTTAGTGAATACAGCACTCCAGGAAACCATTATAAAACATTTCAAGTATTACAGTATATGCACTGGGCGAGCCAGTTACCAGAACACATGCAACTGGATCTGAAACAAAATACCCGAAACCCAATGCAAGATGAAGAAATGCACCACACTTTTCTACATTTAGAGGGAGTGGCTCAGTGAGTAAAGACACTGACTGGCACTGAGAGTTTGAAGCCTGGTTCAATTCCCGGTGTCGGCTCCTTTTGACCTGGGGCAAGTCACTTTATCTCCCTGTGCCTGCACCAAAAACATAGATTGTAAGCTCCACGGGACAGGGACCTGTGCCTGCAAAATGTCTCTAAAGCGCTGCATACTACTAGCAGCGCTATACAAGAACATGCTATTATTATTTACCAAAACAGAGAGACAGAAAATGTTACCCTTGCCCAAAGCTCGATTTTAACTGGGTTCCCCCTCTTCAAATACAGAAGACTCTACCACAAGGCCACGCCTACTCCCCAATATAAACTCTGACATTTGATGCAATAGCTTTGCTCGCTGCACCTATGTATAGAAGCCAGGTCACACGTCTGGTTACAGTCAGCACTCAACATCTGGCAAGGAGACCGAAAAAGATGGGGAGGGTGGAGAGAGATAACTGAAGAGCACATGGGAGAAAAGCAATAAAACAGGTTGTGTGTGTGGAGGCAAGGGATGAAACACATTTGGAACCACTTTAACGGGGGTAATAAGGTTTGCTACATCTGTAGTTGTAACTCCTTCGGAACTAAAACAAAACACACAGTTGTGTGCAGGCTGTATCCCATTATTACACCTCTTTACTACCAGAGCGGCCTTCAACACTGTGCTTTCAATGTATCTTTATTTATATAGCTCGGACAGTGTCCTCTGCGCTTTACACAGACTACACAGTACAGGGAATTATAATAACACAATAAGCGCTGCAAAGTCAGACAGTAGGAAAGGAAAGCCCTGCCCCGAAGAGCTTACAATCTAAGGCTCCGTTTATAGTAATGGCTACAGCGACGTTGCGCAGCGCCGCAGCAAGTACATGCAGTCCGTCGCGGGTGCCCATAACGTGACGTCAGCCGTCGCGATCGCTGGTAGTCAAAGGATTTTGACTTCTTCAGCGATCGCTGTGGGACTTCAGCGGACACGTGAGCGGTTCAGCCAATGAGGGCAAACCACTCACGGCTACGCCTCTGCCACGCCCCCCGGTCACCCTCTCTGGTCTCCTGCACTATAAGCAGGAATCGCTATTACAACGGCGACGGCTGACGCGGTGGCGTCGCTGTAACTATAAACACAGCCTAAGTGGTATGCTGAGAGACTTACAGGGACAGCAGGTGAGGTAATAAGTGCTGTAGATGGCAGTGCTTGGTTATAATGGTTGGTAGGAGCGACTGTGGGACAGTAGCCATGAGTGCAGGCTATTGGGATGCTTCATTTAAGAGGTGAGTTTTCAGGTTGGTCAGTATTAAATTAGATGGGATAACACCCTAAGCAGGGAGGGAGGAGGAGGCAGGGAAGCGTGGGTGCGAGCAGGTGTATATATGGCTGGGACCAGGATTAGGAGCAAGATTCCCAGCAGCAAGGTGAGAGAGAGAGAGAGAGAGAGAGAGAGAGAGAGAGAGAGAGAGAGAGAGAGAGAGAGAGAGAGAGAGAGAATGTGAGAAGAGGACTTGTAGGTTGCTTTTTATTGAGGGATGTAGAAGTTGTTGGGAAAGAGGTCTGTTCATAGTGGTGCAGTGTCTGGGCACAAGCATAGGGGGAGGGGAGAAGAAATGTGGATAGAAGAAGGAGAGTGGGGAAGTTGGAGAGAATAGAAACGTTTAGAAAGGTGCGAGGAAACCGCAAACAGAAAACGCAATATGATGCAGGGAGAGAGGTAGGAGGAGAGAGTTCCCAGGTATTGGAGGAGATGAGGCGTAGGGTATGAAAGAGAAGGTGTATAAAATCAGGCCTGGGAGGGCAGTGTAGCAATAAACGGTAAAAAAAAACCAGCTTAGAGAGTCAGCCTTTAGATGTGTAAAAAGAGGCAGCTACTTTAGAAAGCCAAGTTCTCACAGTTGAAGAGTTGCTGAACAAAAGTCTGGTTCCTCTTGTATTCTTCACCTCCAATTTCAATGGGCTACAAGCCCCCCGTGGCAGTGATGGGGGGTCCAGTGCTATCCACCGGAACACTTTTGTTAATGGCATTTGATCTTACAGGTGGTTATTGTGGACAACCAGCCATTGCCAGCCAGGAAACCAAAGGGTGGTCTAAGAAAAAAGGAGCAGCGCACAAACAAGGGAGCCAGGCCAGCTGAGAGTAAATTAATGAACGTATTGATCCATAACAGAAAAGGAGGTCAAAAGATGCTCCTACGCATTTCATGCATCGTGGGCGCTTTATCAAGGAGTATGGAGTGACAGTAACACAGGAGCTTTATAAAGAGACACCAATAAAATCGACGCAATCAAATTTCGCGCCAAAAAACATCAGATGGTGATGTCATCCCCACTTCGTTCACTCACCCGTGCACATGTTCGCGCGTACCCGCACGCAATGTCATGGCGCAAACGTGGCACTGCGCAGTGGTACTGACGTCACCATCTGCGATGTTCTTTGGTTGCCTCTAAGTTGATTATATATATATGCGGAACATAGCTGACTCAGCGCCAGTTGACGGAGGACTACCCAAGGAGTGACACACATTGGGAGTTACCTTGAGGACAGTTCGCGCCAAATAGTTGGAACAGTGGAGGGGCGTTACACTGATACGCTGGGGCATGAGTTTAATCTCATAACGCGCCTGAATACATCCGATATTTGTGAGTTTTAAATTGTGATGGTTGGAAAACCATTACATTTTTATCAGTGGTAATACTCTAGGACCGGGCGTTCTCTTTTTGTGTTCTTTCTGTTCAGGTCTGTGAAGGGAGGTCGTTGTGCCCGTGAAGAAGGCTGCCAGGATCCTAAAAATCTTATCAAGACCCATCAAGTGTAACTGTATACAGGCAGTCCTCGTTTTACAACGCTTTGCTTTACAACGAATGGCTTATCCAACGCTATGCAATGCATACCTATGTTCATTTTTACAACGCCAAAATGGCTTATCCAACGCTCTTACGACGCTTTGCAACGTTGTGTATGTGTGTATATATACAAATTCACATAAACAACGTTGCAAAGCGTCGTAAGAGCGTATATATATATATAATATTACACTATATAATATTATATTATACTATATAATATATTATTTATTATGTTATATTATATATATAATACAGTATATACACTATATCATTTATGTGTGTGCTGCATATCTTATTGCCTGCATAAAATATTTGGTGTATTTTAGTGTTAAAAATGCCTTCAGGAACGGAACCTTTCATTTAAACAGTGTTCCTATGGGAAAACGTGTTTCGCTTTACAACGTTTCGCTTTACAACGCCATTTTGAGTAACGCATTGTGTCGGATAACCGAGGACTGCCTGTATCTAGATCTACAATAATTAAACTGTATAATCAATTCGGGAACGGGTGTCCAAGTGGAAAAGAATAAATCCTTATTGGTTTGGCAGGAGAGGAAAAAAGATTTTACAGGAAATGTATTGCTGTGGTGATTGGGTATTTGTTTCTGGTAATAAAGATGCAATTTAGGAGGTTTTTTCTACCCACATTTTCTCAAATGTCAAAAAAAAATAATTCTGAAATCTCACTAATCTTTTTTTGGAACTGTAGACTGATCTTGAACCAAAATTGCAAAGCGCTAAATTGGTAATTGATATGTACAGTAAGATTGGGACTTGAGGAATGTATTAAATGCATTGATTTATCTTGAAAAGTGCTTCAACGTCTGCCAGAAGAGAGCTTTTAAACGCCTTCAGTCCTTGACTAGCTTTAATATCATGCATGAAGGCCCGTAGTTACTAAACAGTCTTACTTCTCGCATTGGAAGTCCTTACAACACATTAATTTGAATATGCAATAGGGTGTCTCCTAGCACCGGAAGAGGTCTTATAGCAGAAGACTGCTCCGTAAAGCACACTCCTGGAAAGGTCCCCATCCGAAGGGATGGTCTTTAGTCTCTAAAAACATGTCCTAATACCCTCTAAGATTATAGAACAAATGGAGAGTAAACTCCTAAACCAGTGCTCTGGGCTTAGTAAACAAACATATATGTCTCATGTGGTATAATCTTTACTATACTATTATGATCCCCAAGTAGTGTTGTCATTCATAAAAGCACTTTCGTTGGTGTGTCCAGGTATTGAATAGTGAGTACTAATAAACAGGTCAGAATAAGCTCAGAGATATGTGTATGTGATAAAATCGGACTATATGGGATTTCAAGTGGACCCGTGTAACATGGGACAACTGACCCCTAACTCAGATAATATAATAACCCTTCGAGCTAGACCGCAATAGTAGTATTAGAACAGTTCATCATGTTTTCATTATGAATAAGTACTCACGACCTCCACACTCCGAACTCCTGGAAACAGCGTGCTCTCAGCCCGAAATAGACATCTAAAGCAGTTCTCCCAAGGGGGAGAATATTGCCGGTGCGCGGCATACCAGCTTGTGCAGCAAATGCGTTCCAAATGACGGAAATGAAGACGGATGCTGGATCGCTACAGTATGTAAAAAGATCTCTTTTAATGAACAGATGACCAAACAAGAGTCTTGAGAGGAACCTCCAACGCGTTTCGTGCAGCGCTCCCACTTTGGCCACTGTTGCCATCTGTTCATTAAAAGAGATCTTTTTACATAGCTTCACACCCTCTAACATTACACTACTAGATCAGGAGACTTATCTTCACATTTAGATAGATCAATAAATATCTCCCGATGCTCGTATGTAAACTATTGCTGGAAAAAACATTTTTGCAAGAGAGAAGAGGAAATGGATACAACCTGGACCTCAGTTAAACTGGGGGCCCTTGATGCTCTATAGACTGAGAAAGAGGGCCATTATGGTGATTTGATCAAAAAGGTTAAGCCACATCAGGCTAAATCAACTTTTGTGCCAACACCAACAAATTAGTCCCCAGGTAAAAGTTTTCAAAATCACCCAAGACCCAATGAAAATCTATCAAGGGAGGAGAGGCTTGCTCTGGGCACAATTAATAAATGGGAAGATGTGGTGATGAAATCCTGCGACAAAGGAGGGAATAGTGCCCTGTGGCCTACTGAGGACTATGTAAGGGAGACGATGCGACAATTGAGTGGCCGTAGCGGTTACAAACCCACCAATTCGTTTTTAAGAATTTATAATGGTATGACCTCAGAAGCCACAACAGGTGGGGTGATGAGCATGAAGGAATGACAGTTTCTCCAGATGAGTGCCCCCAAAAGTGGCCACTTTGTATGTGTCACCAAAGGTCCATAAGAACTTAATACCATGGGCCATCCCATTGTATCTGCAAACAGTAGTGTGGTGGTGGGACAACATAATTACACCATTAGTGACGAGGAACTATTCAGCGGACTATACCATTAAAACCCAAGATGTAGAAATTACCTATGGCTTCCTCAAAACCATTAAACCAAACCTAACCAACAGGGTCCTAATGATGTCGCAAAACTCCTAACTTCAGGGATAAGTTGGTTAATAGCCATTTTGTACCCCTCCCCCCCCAAAAAAGAACATACGGTAGGCTCAAATAATATCAGAGGGTCATACCCATGTGGTGCTCGCAAAGCCGAACAGAGACATTCACGGATCGCTTGAAAGACACTATAACAAGATACATTAACGCTATCAGAAGGGGTGGTCAGTCGACAACTCACTGATGGAGTCATCTGTGCTGAAGCAGGGATATACTGAAAACCTGACCTGTTGGTGGCCCTTGAGGACTGGAATTGCCCACCCCGCCTCTTGGGAGTGGAAAGAGACAAGGGATGCAACATGGATATCATTCTTCAGCTGCCACGATAACATCATCATTAGAACACATGGACCACTCACTATGGGGCAGTAACCCACTACAGAGCACAATATCTATTCGTACAATCTGCGGGAGATAGAAAAAAGTGTGGCTATATGTTTCACTCCAGCTGTTCCTGGAAAGAATAGATCCCTATCTAATTAAGACCTACTGTCACGGCCCCTTTTATTCTCCAACATCTCCGGTTTGTTTTGGTATATTTTTTCACCGCGTTCATGCCGCATTCATGCCGAGACAGTGCCAATAGAACAGTGAAAGTTTGTGTACAGCACGCCGCCCATAAAGTTGCACGCACGCCGCCCATAATGTTACAGTAGCTTGCTTGTGTACCTCTAATTAAACCTACAATTAAATACCTTGTGTAAATAGCTTGCTTGTGTACCTACAATTAAATAAGCACAGCGCTAATACTGTACTATGCACGCGGCCGCGGCTTTAAATGCCGGAACATGCCGCATCAAACACTGCATCTGCCCGCGGTTTTAAATTTCGCGCTGAAACGGCCGCAGGAGGCTAAAGGTGGCCGCCACTTTAGATGCCACATAAAGTGGCTATAATCCTGTTTGCGGACCACTAAAAAAAAAAAAGTTGGGGAGGGCGATCCTACAGTTACGAAAGAATCTGTGCAGAGTCATTTTTTATTTTAGAAAAATGTATTAAATGTTCAGTTTTATTAGTCGGTTATTTGCACTACTAGCAAGTTGAAGGGAGGATTTGCGAGTCCTTATAACAGCACCCGTTCTCTGCTTTCTGCGCCTCTAAATATGGCCTAGTATCTGTACTTCTACACTGTACCACGTAATCCCCAATGCATCACTACCGCCTGGTCCCTGAGGAAGGACACGTGTTGGAGCCGAAACATTTGCCGAAGCAAGTGTTTATGGTTTAATACAGTTTATTGTGCTTTAATGATGTCAATAAAATTAGGGAACCAAAGATAAATTTGAGTGGCACTGAGGATTTAATTGATTCGGTCCTGCCTTATCACTCTGGTTACCTCAGGTGCTCTGCGGCAGAGATTAGCGCAGTTATCCCGCTCCGCGAATGCGAATATTCTTTCCCAATTTGCAAAATATTAAAAGCTGCTGACGCTTTGTTATCTAATGTATGAGAAATAAAATGCAAAGGGTTTAAGAACTGCTGTGAAAGATAACAGAACAATGCCAGTCTTTGCAAAGTCTCTGCATACCCCTAAAGCCTTCCAACTTTCCAAACGCGCCAATGGAGAGATGAGAATGAGTCCATCGCAGTAAAACTAGACTTCACTAGAACAATGTTTAAACATTTCCAGGATACATTTTTTTAAAAGCTTGACTATTTTAAGAGCAAATCAATCACCTTGTTCCAAGCTAATCTATAACTCCATTAAAGAGGCAATCCAAGTGGCACTGTTTTGTTTTAATATCTGCAGCCTTTGATTACCTTTATTGAAAATGAATTACCTAAGCTGCCGATCGATTAGTTCTCCCGTGATCGATCAGGAAAGCTTCTTGGTTCCCGGGTTCACTGAATGGCCGCCTTTCAGTTTCAATCAATCCTTCAGTCAGTGTAACTCAGCAGTTACAATGTATTCCTATATCACTAAGGTAACGTTATCTATTGTTACAGTTTGCAGCACAAACTGCTGGAGTTGTTGGCAACAAATTATCGCCAACAGGAAAGTGTTATAAAGATCTTGCACTGCTGGGAAGGCGAGTTTAAACCTGCTAAAGAAATCAAAGGATACTCAGTATATTAAAACTCATTAAAAACGGCTTTAAGACTTGAATAATAATTTTTTTCAAATGCAGTAAGTTTTATCTAATACAGAACTGATCTTAAAAAAAACCACGTAGGATATTGCATGGATTGCCTCATTTTTTGCGACAACCAAAAAAGATGGATCGTGCACAAACCATGCAATTGCCCAGAGCTCAAAGCCATCTACTGGTGTCTCCCAATTCCTATTTTTTTTCCTTTGCTTGAATACCCTTTTCAAAAATATTAATTTAACCCAAATATGCTTGTATTGATTTTATTTTGCCCGCTTTCTAAAAATGTAATCTAATCAAAGTCTGTAAAATATTATTTCTGCAATGAGTTACAAGCTGATCCAGCACCTATAGTAAGTGCAGACCTGGCAGGTCCTATCGTGGCATATTGCTGACCCCTTGTCATGGTGGAGGAAGATGGGTGTTCCCCATGGTTGGACCGGGCCCTGGCAAGCTTGGGGTGGTGTGATAACACCAATTCATCACATCGGGCATTGTGTAAATTCCCAAGACCATTCTGGCAAACAGGGGGTGACAGAGAGGACACTTTCTCACCCTTTCCTTACAGATTTAACAATGGTCGATCATTAAAATCTGATGTAATTCACAAGGGTAAATAAAATATAGATCTGTGGCGGGCAAAGTTAGTCCGGTGCAACAATATCAAATATGACAGATTGTCTGAGGAGGAAACCAATATCTGACCAACGCAACACAAAGATTAAAATGAGCCCGGTGAAGAGATGTATCTGTATGATTTTAATGAACACAGGGACAATGGTGGGAGTGGCATTATTCTAGGAGTTACGGGGAGAGAGTTATAGGGTGCTGTACACTCCGATTCATTAGCGTTTGCAATTATTCCCTCTTCTAGCCTTAAATGAGACGAAAAATTGATGAATGGGAGATACGAGACACCCACAAAAGATTGGCCTGTCATTGTCACTTGGGCAACGTTTTAATCATAAAAACAATATATTTGGGTAAGAAAAGTAGAATTCAACATTGAGTAGTTGTATTCATAACACGCAGGTCCTCATCTTCTGAAGGGAACAAATACTGTTCATTGATAACGCATACGTTCTCTGTTTTATTATTTTAGGAAACTGTATGCATTTCTATATTGTAACATTCCTTTTCCGTAAACAAGCACTGTGCCACTTTTTCTATATTAAATCTAAAAATGTAATAAGTAGGCCTACTGTCTGTCGTCTTTGGGCTCTAATTGAACCGAATACCTTTGTGAAGAGATTAAACACATTTTTGGCCACCTTTTGCTACATATTTTTCCTACATTGGGTTTTTGAGCCTTCATCCCTGCAAGGCAGTCTCCTGCCTCCATGGGAAGTCTCATTCCATGACAGATGACAGTCTCTAATAGGCGCGTATGTCCCTTCCATAACAAGGCCAGGGCGCCTTCACTCCACGCACTCCTGGTCTCCCCCAGATTAAGGAATAAAGAAGTGTCACAACAACAGGAGTCCCACCATGGCCAAGTCTGGCTCTCCCAATAGGCCAGCATCACTTGATGAATCTCGAACATATGAAGCATATGAACATATGAAGCCATTGTCCCTTCAGAACCATTTAAATGCCATCTGTAGAGCCGATTTCCTTTGTGTTTTTATCCAATAGCACAGGGGCAGCCAACTCCAGTCATCAAGGGTCACCAACAGGTCAGGTTTCCAGGATAGCCCCGTCGTTGAGTGCCACCTGTGCTGAAGCAGGGATATCTTGAAAACCTGACCTGTTGGTGGCCCTTGAAGACTGGAGTTGGCCACACCTGCAGCAGCACATTACTTGTATTGTTGGGTTTGAACAGTCATCTTGCGATCTGTCGATTAGATGTGAACAGTGTCAATTGTATCCAGTGTTTGAAAGCACCGCCAGGAAAAACAATGGTACAATGTTTCAAGCAGCGCTAAACCGCTTCAACAATAATTTTAGCAATATTTTAAAAGTATCTACACTCTGAAAACAAAACCAAAAAAGGAATCTTAAGTGGATCTCTAGTTTTGTAAATAAAGAGGTAGAAGCTCTGAGGACTGTATTCACTAAACGGTGCTAAGGCTCAGCATGTCCAAACCTTCATTCGTTTGAATGGGAGTTAGGCTGTGCTGAAGCTTAGCACCCTATAGTGAATATGGAATTGAAGGGAGAAATGCAGGCACTCTGTACACTAGTACAAGATACTGATCAGCCGGTGTGCTTAGTAGCAGAAGGGAATCCCGAAGTCCCAAAGCGAGCAATGGAGAACATGAGAGATACAGGCACACAGACTTATAGAATGAAGAATTCTTAATGTGCCAAATGAAACCAACGTTCCAGCTGTAAATCACAGCCCTCGTCAAGGTGAGGGCCATATTCACCCTACAGGGAATATGGGCCTCAGAGAGCTCAATATTTCAAAAACGTCCTTGGTTTCTTATATGCAACTAAAAGAAAATATTTGGGGAGGAATTTAATAATCTAAAGGTTTTCTTTTTATTACCTGCAGCATTTCTCATGTGAGCATTGTAATACTCCCCGAGAGGTAAATAGCTGTATGCCCATCACTCTACTGTGTAATGCCCCCATTATGATGTCACAAGCAATAGAAATGAATAGCCCCTCCCTCCAGAACCTGATGTGACATCATACCTTTCAGACAATCAACAGGCTAAAAGTAGGGTTGCCTGGCGGCTTCTCCAAAAACACTGAACACAATGGTGAAAGGTGCGACACGCTCGAGACACGCACACACCCCTCTCCTCTGCACTCCATGCTGTTTCCTCCTCTCCTTGGCCCCACCCTCAGGCTCCCAACATCTCCTCCTGATTTGGCTGCATTACCCAGCTGTAGCCAATCAGGATGGAGGAAGCTTCCTAGCAAAACAGCCCTGCTTGCTCCCTGCGGAGGGAAATGCCACGGTCCCCCCCCCAAGCCGGTCAGGTCACCATGTCCAGAGAAGTAACACCGGACACATACATGCCCAGTATTATTACCTCTCATTTTTTACTGGACAGACTGCCCAAGTACAGGACAGTCCAGTTCAATACTGGACACCTGGCAACCCTAGCTATAAGGCTAAGGCCCCGCTCCCTCCGTCAGCGCTCCCGCACTGCAGACAGGCGGGGCGCTGACAGACACAGACCGCGATATGCGGTCTGTAGGGAGGGGGAGGTGGGCGGGAGTGGGAGGCTTGAGCGGGAGGGGGGGCGTGGCTTGAGCGGAGGGACCTGCTACAAACCCCCCCCCCTCCCTCCACGGCTCGGGCTGGAGCTGCTGATTGAAGGTACAGTAAATAAAGCAACACACACACACACAGGCACTCATACACACACACACACACATACAGGCACACACATACACAAACACAGACAGGCACACACATACACACACACAGACAGGCACTCACGCACACACATACACACACACACAGACAGGCACTCACGCTGCTTTCACTCCACACTCCTCCCCGCTCCCCGAAGCCTCTCCTCCTCCCGAAGCCTCCCCTCCTCATTGGCTCACAGCCACACCACGTGACGCGTCGAAGCTCGGGATCACAATTCTCTTGTATCCCGTAGCGGCTGACGCGTCACAGCGCGTAGTGAGCTGTGCAGCCAGGGGGGACCGGGACCGGCTCGGGAGGATTCCCCTGCTGGTGGGGAAAGCCCGACCCGCCGCCCGCGCCGCCGGTCCCAGCCCTAAGAGTGAATTGACCTTTTCGTGCACCTGTCTGTGCGTTAACATGATGTTTAATCACTTGACCGAACATCATAAATCTCAACTGAAACAATCATTTTCCTGGAAAGCAAGAGATTAGGAGTTAGCAGAAATGATGGAATGATTTGCTTAAAATTTCTGCTAGGGACCATTAATTAATAAGGCAGGGAAGACAAAGCCACTCTATTATATCAGTACCTCGCAAATGGTGCTTGACTGGCTAATGCAGCAATATGATACCTCTAATGACTGCTCAGACCTAAAAGCCGCTTTCTTATGTGTGCTTCTGCCAAAAAGGGACAATGAATGTCATTTTATTTTTAATTCCACACAGCAAGAACGCGTTAACCCCATCTCTGCTAGCAAGGCCTGTACCTCTCCGCAAGTTCATTTCCTGCCAGTCGGGAAGAAATGGGGTTCATTTTATGTCCCCCGTTTTATCCCAGCGGGAATTAGCCAACAGCTTATTCTTTTAATTCTGCTGTATTCAAGCCCTGATTGCGCAGCACCGTCCCATTAAACACACAGTGTATGGGAGTGTTCGCGTGGAAACACCTTCATCAGGCTTCGTTAAACACAGGAAGGAAAAGGTTTCAAAATAAATTGGATTAGTTTTATCTTGAAAGCGCCTTTTTATTGTATTTTTGCAATACATGGCAACATAACTGTCCTTGCAACATTACAGAACGTAAGCTCCTTGGCACAGGGACTCTTTTTTTATGTGTGTTCAGTGTTCGACAAACCTATACATTTGCTCGCCCCGGGCGAGTGGATTTAACCCCCGGGCGAGTAAATATTGGCCCAAGCAGCACACGTTTGGTACTAGGTGGCGAGTAGATTTTTTTGTGTGGCGAGTAGATTTTTTGGTGATTTGTCAACCACTGTGAATGTTTACTTTTAGGTTTCAAGCATGTATTCCCATTAGGCCGCGTCCATACTCCCCGCAACGGTGCACACGGCACGAACAAAAGGCCGTACCTCTATGAGGAAGGCCATAGAGCGAGCAATGAAGCGCGACCGATTCTTGGGAAACAATTTTATGTTTGTCGCGCGACGGCCGGATCACGTACTCGGTTCAGCCAATGAGGGCAATCCGCTCACGTGACATCACGGCCACGCCTTCACCACGCCTCCTCATCGCCATGGTTCACAGGCCACAGATCGCTTGGCTTACTGGCACGCGTGATGTCACGCGCTCCGTCGCACGCATATTTTCTTGCCCTCCCCTTACTGCTGCGACGTGCTATGTACATGGACAAGGCCGCCACCAGGCGGGAACTGCAGGGGAGAAGGCCCATCTGGCCCTTACCTGGCTGCTGAGCGGAGGCCTACCGACTGAACCTGATAGTTTGGCTGACGGGAAGTAGGTCGCAGCTTCTGGGATCGGCCGAGCTGCCAGGGCCCCTTCCTGTGCCGGGAAAAATGCAAGCAGCAAGTACCTGGGCATTCTTCACCTCTCTCCCTCATCAGGCAGCCCTCTTCGCCCACGCTGAACAAGTGCCAGCTCAGCTCCAGCACTGAAAGGCTGTCAGCAACTCCCTGACCCCTGTGCTTAACAACCCCTCCCTGCTCGTTCACTCGGGGACCGGGTTACACGTGTGCCCCGGCCCCATACAGGCAGGTGATGGACCTGTACATAGATGGCGATATACAAAATACAAGATACTCATATATGACACATCGGATTGAATGAAGGGGTCAAGTCTGGAGAAGCGTCTCCTACTTTGGTAACAGACCCTGGCATCCCCACATCCAAGGAGCGTTGGGCACTGTAACCGAAACCAGCAAAGGGGCCAAATCAGAAAACATTTAGGAACAGAATCAGCTTATTGCAATGGGATTTTAGATAGATTTAAAGGCTTTAAAAAAAATGATGACAATTTGCAGCCGCTGTACTGTATATATTATATATACTCATTTATATTACCTGCACTTACCATGCGAGTTGCCAGTGTGAAGAAATTGCACTTTGCTGCCTGAGTAACCAGCATGAAATTAGCCGGAGCAGAGAGTCCGAGGGTCACACTTTCTCCGTGGCTCGCCAGTGGTAGAGTCCTGCTCTACTTGTTGTGCATGCTACATGGCCACCAACGCAACGTAATATTGTGACTCAGATTGTTGGGGGGGAGGGGGGTTTACCTTCCGACTTTGGGATGTAATGTATAAGATTGTTTAAACTTTCTGACTTGGACTTTCTATCTTTAGTAACAGTGACATTATGCAATAATGCCTAAAATAATACATTATAAACACACGCACACACGCGCGCGCGGTAACGTGCCGCATGCCTGCCCTGCATCTGGCATACTGTGCAAGGCATGACAGGAATTAGACGCACTGTGACAGCACATCTCATGGGCACAGACCCCCAGCAAACCAAATATGTGTTTTCCTTTGTGAAATCACTTCATCTCATGCTCAGACCAAGAATGCCAGCAGGATAAAGGCTGACGAGGAATGTAAAAGGCACCACTGAACTATAGAGGGCAAATTTTTTTTTATTGAAGCAGGAGGGAAGGCCATTAAAATACCATGTGTGGGGGTTACCATCCGAATGGGATATGAGCTAATGCCTCTAACACACAGTGTCACCGGCCAAGGTCAAAGCTCAGTTTGAGTTCTTCCCTCTCCCCCAGCCCCACTAACTGCGTCCCAGTCCACATTCTGAGGACCACAAAACCCCGCTGACCGATTCCCGTGCTGGAGGTTGGTTGGTTGGGAACATTGCTACAGGACGCTGGTTGCCACGGTAACCCCCAGAGTGGAATTTGATCTGGCTGTAGGGTTAATGAATGAGACCCGAGCAGAGCCAAATGTAACAGCCCTACTCAGAAAGCTTGGGCTGAGGTAGCAGAGAGATAACGTGGATTGTTGTGAGGGCCTCACCTTCTACTGTGAGCCCTGGGGCAGGGAGTAAAGGGAAGGAGTGATGGACACAACAGTGTGTGTGTGTGTGTGTCTTTATTTATATAGCTCCACGTATGTACATAGCGCATCACAGCAGTAATACACGTGACATAATAATATAACATATAATGGGAAAAGCGATTCAGACATAAAAAGTAGCAATAAGAAGGGGGGGTTCCCTCCCCCGAAGAGCTAACAATCTAAGGCCACGCTTATAGTGCTGGCGACGGCGATGTGACCGATGACGTCACCCGTCGCTAGCGTTGCACTTTAGTTTTGGGCAACGTCCTAAAAGGGTCGGGCAGAGGCACGGAGAAGCTCCCGATTGGCCACAAGGGGAGACCGTCGCCGAAAAATCAAATAACAGTGACTACCACATTTTTGGTAGCACGGTAGCTCTGTCGCTTTCGCGCGCACTATAAGCTCACGCGACGGTGCCAATGCATTTGTTTTGCCGCGATGGCACCGTCGCGGGAACTATAAGCACAGCCTACGTAGACACCTCAGATCATGGTACAAAAATGTTGGTATATATACTGGTATATACATTACACTGACATTATTCAGTGAAAGGTGTAGTTTTTCCCAATATAACCTATTTTGAAAGTGAGCTCCATATGATGCTGAATAAAAGATTACCAGCATTATGTTTCTTCCTAGACTTTTTTTATTTCTATTTAAATGCATTTCAAATAGGCCCAAAGCCTGCAGTGGAGTGTTCACTGCTCCCACACTCGGCAGAGCGGTTTTCCATGCAGACAAATGAGTCTTCTCAATCTTCTCTAAAGGTTCTTTGAGGTCTACGAAAAGCAAAGTCAGACACAGTATTGTGAAGAAATCTTTAAAAGGTATTATGTGTACAGAGCTGTCTATAGTGCGTCACTCCAGGGCGTGAGACACTTGCACACTCGCGAGGTTTGCGTCAGGCCCTCCCTCTCCTCGGGAGCGGGGTTTATAGCGTCTGCCAGGGGAGGAGGTTATGATACGGGGAGAGGGGAGCAGAGTCGTGACAAGGATGGGCAAGATGGGCGGGGTGATTACGTGACGTGACAAAGTTGTGGTCTCCTGTCAAGCGGGAGATTTACCCGATTCTACGCGAGACGGAGACAGCGCCCCGATGCGTCTCGACAGGGCTATGTACTGCACATTGGTCTGACACACATTGGGCACATAACCCCTCTTAAACCCTACACAGTCTCTCTCTAAGGGGACAAATATTGTATAAATCTTTATAAAATGAGATATAAAAGTGCTTTGCCCCCTCCCCGATGTTCTCGGATTGCAGGAAATCAGGCACTAATTGCAGTGTGACACATTGCGTGTAACACACGCTCCCCAGAACATCGGATCACTGGACTAATCAGAAGAACCTGGGATTTATTTGACACGCTCCTCCCCCTCTGTACTATTCCTGCTGTTGTACAATCCCCCGGAGTAACGTGGAGACAACAGTTCCGTTTCGTTTACAAAGGTTTTCCATCCGAGGCTTCGCCTGAGGGGCCCTGGCACGTTTCAGGGAGAAAAATAGAAAATTACATTAAGTCATCCGATACAATCCACTGCCCTTGGAATAAAACTGCGCGGTTCGCTTGGATCAAACGTTGAAGCATGGATTACATTTTTAACCCCTCCAGTGCTGGAGCGGGGTGCAATGGGAGGCTCAGCACCTTGCTGCAGGTATAGATAGGCAGCCTTTTGCCGTGAACAAAAATCACCGCTGGCATTCAGCCGACACGCGCCTTGCCGAATAAACATCTCACCGCCGGCTGTTTTGACACTAGGATAAGCCGCTAACCGTATCCCCTTACATCCTAACGCTACCACCTACCCTAAAACCGTTAACCCCCTTACCCGAAAAACGTAACTCCTTACCCTTAATCCCCAATACTAATGCTACCCCCTATCCTTAAAACCTTAACCCTCTCTCCCAAATCCCAACGCTACCACCTACCCTAAAAACTTTAACCCCCTTACCCATAAACCCCTAATTTCCTACCCTAAAACCCCTACCCCAACCACTAAATTAACTTGTCGCACTGGCCGGCGGCATGAGTGTCCAGCAGCGGAGCAGCTGCGGCCAACGCTCCCGTGGTGGCCAAACGTCGGGCCGCGACCAAATGTCCGACTCCGATAGGTGTGTTAGGACTAGATCATTTCACCGGATCTCAGAAACTGCCAGCGCCAAGGTTTCATGTTTTCTTCGAAATGTAAAAAAAAAAGTAAAGTACAGAATTCAAAATATGGGGGGGGGGCGGAATACAAAAATCATGCAGCAGCGTTTCCTCGCACAACTTCCCTGCCCCCCTCGCCAACCAAATATAGTTCAGACCGCAAATTTGACCAATTTATATTTTTGACTCAAAGTTTTTTTTCCATATAGTTCATATAAATAAAATATGGAAAAATATATTTACGCAGTTTTACATTTTTGTCAAAACACTGACAAATAAACCCGCCAAGTGAATTTTTACACATTCGCCATCTTCATGTCGGAAGCAAGACAAAACTTGGCAATTGCTCATGACCCAAAGCAAACTGGCTCAACTTCCCGGGCACATTTTACTTGTTACGATAAGAACACTTGGCAGCCGCTCAGCAATTCAGGCAGTGTTCACTGGTCCAATCTCTACTTGGCGCCAATCCTTTTTAGGGACTGGATCAGCGCTGGTACAGAAGGGTTGCAAAAGAAAAACTCTAGAGCAGGAGCGGCCAACTCCAGTCCCCAGGGGCCACCAGCAGGTCAGGTTTTCAGGATATCCCGGCTTCAGCACAGGTGGCTCTATCAGTGGCTCGGTCGCAGGCTGAGCTACCTGTGCTGAAGCAGGGATATGCTGAAAACCCAAACGATTGGTGGGCCTTGAGGACAGGAATTGCCCACCCCCTGTCCTAGAGGATCCACATAATAAACGCGAATAGGAAGCTAAAAGCTAAACACAACCTACTAGATGCTCATTTGTATGACGCTACCCAGAATCCTCGTCTGCATGCCTGAGGACTGGAGTGGAGAACCCCTGCCCTACATTGTAACCTCTCAGAAGCAAAGCCCCGACGATCACTCTGTATCTGTTCCTGCATGCTTGTCCTTACTTGCAAGTAACTCCGTTTATGTAATGATCAGATCTCTGCACCCCCATTGTACCGCGCCGCAGAATATGACGACGCTTTAGGCTGAGTCCATGGTGACTCAGCCCGTGCGGAGGCGCGCTGAGGCTGAGGAAAAGCGGGTGCTTTCCCTGGCCTTGGTTAGCGCGCCATCCGGGGGCGGGACAGTGACGTCATTGGGCGAACCGCTCACGTGACCGGCCCAGCGCTCCCATGAGCGCGAAAATATAAAATTTTCATAAGACTGACGCTTCCGCACACAAGCGTAAGCGTAAGCGAGCCCCTGCTAAAGCCGCTCTCATTGCGGCTGCAGGGGCTCACTGCCGAGCA
Source organism: Ascaphus truei (assembly GCF_040206685.1). Lineage (NCBI taxonomy): Eukaryota > Metazoa > Chordata > Amphibia > Anura > Ascaphidae > Ascaphus > Ascaphus truei. The sequence continues at coordinate 418,191,636 of NC_134485.1, read as the reverse complement.
GCAGCGCGCCTCAGCACGGGTCAGCGCATAAGCGCTGACCATGCCCGAGGCCTTACAAGTAACCGATAAGAATTAGCAGAATATAATGGGAAAAGAACATATAGAACTGAGTTTTACCATGTGTTTACAAATCTGAATGGGCTGTCCCCCCCACAACTTAAAACTGTATGCTGCATCAATAAAATAATATCTTTATTTTACTCCTTTCCATAGGAATTATTTTCTTTCTATGTTCAACGTGATCTAATAACAGTCGTACGTTCTATAGGCCAAGTGTGGATGGTTGACGCCATTTTTAAACAAATCACTAGAAGTAGTTTTTAATATTTTTAACGTCTCTGTAGTTCTCACATGCGTCGCAGGGTTTATATATAACCTTTTCCTCTTTTGGTGATAAAACGCTTTGTACACAAGGTGGCTGGTCATCCAGAGCATCAGTTTTGTGTAGCTAATGATGGCGGCATCATTAAATTAGTTTCAAGAGATACTGGGCAAGAACAATACTTACCCATGCACATTCAAATCAAACGCAGATAAAGGAAATAGATTAAACTCCTTTTTACACAATGATGTCAATCTAAGGGGGATTTAATCTTTTGAAGGATGTCAGCAAATGGAAATAGCCCTTGGGATCACATTCGCATGTCTCAGACAGGTCTGCAACCCTGCTTTTCTCCTAGCATACAGTGCTTCCACGGCAGCCAGGGATTCTGGGTAATGACATACAAATGAGTATTCAGAGTGTCACTTCTGGCTCCACATTAACACGGACCCCTAGAAGCCCATGCCTGCTGTATTACACAGCTTTTCATCACAGCCTGGGTTCAAACGGTGCATAGCCAGTAAACATACTCTGACCGCTGTTTTTACCTTTTGGGTTTCATCGGTGTGAGGTTGGGTACCGGCTTTGCAATTTGAAGCTGGTAGTGGGTACAACCAGACACAAAGTCAGTTATGGAGAGTAAAGAAAAAGGGACACAAATCCTCCACCGTACATACAGCAAATACCACTTGAGAGCACATTCACATGCCAGACAGGTCCATATCCCTGCCTTTCCCCATTATCTCTTAGCATTGGACTAAGCATTGGCACTGCAGCAAGGGATTCTGGGTAATGACATAAATGAGCACACAGTTGAAGTCAATATTATTAATAAATGAACATGTATAAATGGATTAGAAATAAACAAGAAAATTATTTATTTGCCCACTATGTCGGGTCTGTCCCTGCTGTCCCTTTTCCTGCACCAAGATGAAGTGATGTTCGAAGAAATGCTTATTTTTATGGATTTGCAATATCGATTGGAAAGGGGGCAAAAAAAAAAACAAGGCTAAAATACAGTAGTAAGTTCAACGTTCTCGTAGCAGTATGGGTGCCGGAGAAATGCGGAGCACAAGCCACAATGTCGTGACCTCAACCTACAATGATTTTCTAGAAAAGGAAGAAATACAATGGGGGGAAAAAAAATGTGAAAGCAAAAAACAAAAAAAACACTTCAAATGACATTAAAATTATATATATGGTCAATTCGGTGAAAGCACTCCTGGAGAGAGCAAATATAAGAACAGGTGCTCGCTGGATGAGCCGTGTTCACCTCTCCGGATCAAAACAATAGAAAAATAGAAGGGAAAAAAAATGACCACGGTACTCCAGGAATAGAAAAATATAACCGTTTTGAGCCAAAAAAAAACCCCCCTGATCCTTTTCCAAACTTGAGAAAAGGCATTTTTTTGGCTCGAAACGTTGCTCAAATGTTATTGTTTGTATCTTATGATGTGTTAAATAAATGTATCTTTATATGTATCTAATTTTGGAGTGAGTTGGAAATACACACACACACACACACACACACACACACACACACACACACACACACACACACACACACACACACACACGTTGTTGTAGAACTAGACTCCCATGGCTGTCAAAATGCCAAATCACAGGACTGCCCCATAACAAGATCAAACGGAAACTTACAGTATAGAATTTCATCTCTGCGTGCACCATACATCAGCTGTGTTTATAACAGGCTGGTCTCCTCTGCAGGGAAGGGGAAAGAAAAGGCAGTATGGGAGGGGAAGCATGTGCTGCATGTGTGTGTAACCCCTTAGGAGCAAGGGGCTCCTCCAATGCTTGCACAACCAAGCAGACAGGCCAATGTGGCCACTGGAACTAGGTGGCCTGATACGAATACTGTAGTCTTCTCACTAGGAATACACCACTGCTTCTAAGGCTGTGCTTATACCCAAAGCAGCAAGGATCGCCACGTCAAAAGAAATCCATGGTTTCCACGCAAATTTAGAGCAGATCTGGGAAACTGATTTCCCCGAGCGACAGACACGGCACATGAGCGTTTCAGCCAATGAGGGCGAACCGTTCACGTGACGTAATGGCCACGCCTCCGGCACGCCTGCCTGTCGCCTCCTGCCTACAGTGCAGGTTTCGGGCAGCGCATCACCCTGAGGGGGGGCGCGCGCGCGCCCAGCCGCCACCGGTATAATCAAGGCCTAAGGCAAAAGGTGAACAACTCCAGTCCTCAAGAGCCACCAAAATGTCAGGCACTAACGTTATCCATGATTCAGCACAGGTGGCTCAATCTTCGACTGAGCAACCTGTGCTGAAGCAGGGATATCCTGAAAACCGGACCTGCTGGTGGCCCTTGAGGACAAGCGTTGTTTGATGTTGCTCGTCTCAAATCAGGAAGCGGACCCGCAGGGCTGAAGTAGAGATGCAAATAAACCGACCAGAGCCCAGGGACAGAGTCCTGTAAGAGTATCCGTAGTCGTTAAGCAGGCAGAGGCCAGGGCTGGCTCAGTGGTGCCAAGTCCAGTAAACAGGCAAATGGTCAGTGTAGGCAGAAAGCAGCAAGGTCGGGGTCACGGTCCGGGGTCAGCAACTGCGGAATCCAAACAGACAAAAGGGGTAAGGCGTGACAGCGTAGACAAACAGGAACTGCAAACGTTAGAACCTTGCTCGGCGACACCCACTAGGAACTGCAGCCTTATATAGCAGGCTGCCAGTACCCAAAATGGCCACAGTGAGCAAGAAAGGGCAGGTGACTTGGAAACCCCGAACAGCAGCTAAACCCCGGCACGGATCGGGCAGAATCCTTACACGTTGACTCCTGTTCTAAGGCTACAAGCTCCGGATGGGAGCCCCTGCAAACCAGGGCCGTGTCCTGCATGCCATACAGGAAGACTTCACGCCACCAGAGAGAACAAACAGCACAGGAGCGTGAATAAAATAAATAAAACCAGTCCCTAATACTGTCCCCTCCCTGCACATTGCGCAGAAATGTGCAACGCTGGCGCTTGTATTTTGGGCACGGTGACATCCGTATGACACGACACTTTGCTGTACATTGCCGGCCTCCCCAGCACTGCAGAGCCTGGGTTTACGGGTGCAAAGATTTGGTGGTGATTTGACGCAAATAGTTGACTGCTTCAGATAATTTTTCTTACGTACACACAAGATAAAATAATTAATGCAACGCGGCGCAGTATTTGATGCACCCCATCTGAATCAGAATCTGGGCGCCACGTAACTCATGTTGCCGACGCACATAGCGCAAAACCTGTGGCAAAGACTTTGATGCACGTATTTATGCGTCATTGTATTTTTGTAGTGCCAGCCAGGTACATGTTACATTCGGAGAAAGGAGTCTCCGCCTCGAAGGGTTTACAGTCTAATAGGCATGAGCAGTGACGTAAAGGGACGAAAGATGGAAATTACAATGTGTGTAAATGCTGTTGATACATCCCCGTCCGCGTGTGAAGCTATAAAGTCCGGCACCTAACGGGAGGGAAAGCCCCATGTTGCCTGTACCCAGGGCAGCAGAGACGGGCCTGGCCGGCTGAATCCAGAAGTTAGGCCGGACTAGAAATGGGAAGGAACTTCCAGGATCAGGCGCAAGGTGTGAAACAGGGTCTCAGCGCCTCCACCCCCTGCTCACCAGGGTCTCAGCGCCTCCACCCCCTGCTCACCAGGGTCTCAGCACTGCCCCCCGTGCTCACCAGGGTCTCAGCACCCCCCCCCCTGCTCACCAGGGTCTCAGCGCCTCCCCCCCCTGCTCACCAGGGTCTCAGCACCTCCCCCCTGCTCTGCTCACCAAGGTCTCAGCACCCCCCCCCTGCTCTGCTCACCAGGGTCTCAGCGCCCCCCCCTGCTCTGCTCACCAGGGTCTCAGCGCCTCCCCCCTGCTCTGCTCACCAGGGTCTCAGCGCCCCCCCTGCTCTGCTCACCAGGGTCTCAGCGCCTCCCCCCTGCTCTGCTCACCAGGGTTTCAGCGCCCCCCCTGCTCTGCTCACCAGGGTCTCAGCGCCTCACCCCTGCTCTGCTCACCAGGGTCTCAGCGCCTCACCCCTGCTCTGCTCACCAGGGTCTCAGCGCCCCCCCCCCTGCTCTGTTCACCAGGATCTCAGCGCCTCCCCCCCTGCTCTGTTCACCAGGGTCTCAGCACCCCCCCCCCCCCCTCTGCTCACCAGGGTCTCAGCACCCCCCCCCCCCCCGCTCTGCTCACCAGGGTCTCAGCGCCCCCCCCCCCTGCTCTGCTCAAAAAGCTCTCAGCGACTCCCCCCATCTGCTGACCAGGGTCTCCGCGCTTCCCCCCCCTATTCTCAGCAGGGTTTCAGTGCCCCCCCTGCTCTGCTCCCCAGGGTCTCAGCGCCCCCCCTGCTCTGCTGCCCAGGGTCTCAGCGCCCTCCACCCTCCTTGCTAACCATGGTCTCAGTACATCCCCCCTCTGCTCAACAAGGTCTCAGCGACATCCCCCCCTCTGCTCAACAAGGTCTCAGCGACATCCCCCCCTCTGCTCAACAAGGTCTCAGCGACATCCCCCCCTCTGCTCAACAAGGTCTCAGCGACATCCCCCCCTCTGCTCACCAGGGTCTCAGTGCCTCCCTCTGCTCTGCTCACCAGGGTCTCAGCTCACCCCCTTCCCCAACAGCCTGGGTGCTTACTCCGGTTCTTGGCCCCAGGAATGCGGGTGGCGGGCTTGCTGGCACCTCTCTGGTTTTAAGTGGGGACCGCACCGCGGGGAAAAAATAACCCAGGCAACAATGTGGAAACAGTTTCCATGCCAGATACAATACGGGCACAGAGAGCACAAAGTGTACACACACACACACACACACACACACAATATTTTACCGCAGCCAAATGACAGCCCAATTCAAAGCAAAATGTATTAAATGTCATTCTGATATAGAAAAATGTTTCACATTTAACCAAAGCGAGCTCTTCCTGAAAGTACGAGTATCTGACATAATCCAAAACAGATTGCACAAACCTAATTTTACACATGCACGGAGGGCAGGCGCTGCGCAGCAGATGCTCGGTGGAATATCAGGTTAGGAACCGGTGCTGAGAAAGCCGCTGCCGTACCAATGTCCCATCCCTGACATGGTTAGAGCAGCAACGTGCAAATTACCCCAGCTCAGTGCTGACAACTAACCGGTTCTAAACCCTCAGATAATGATCCAGGCCCGTCTATCGCTCCATCTCTACAGCAGGGCTGGCCAACGCCAGTCCCCGAGGGCCACCAACAGTCGTTGACTGAGCCACTTGTGCTGAAGCAAGGGATATTCTTAAAGCGTGGCCCTTGAGAGACTGAAGTTGGCCACCCCTGCAAATAGCACATTACTGGTATCGCCGGGTTTGTTCAGTAGGGTACTACATTATACTAAAATTGCTACCAGACCAGCAAACTGGAATACAAAACCAGGACTGGATCATGGTCCCACGATGACCTGAAGTCAGTTGAAATCGTCTGATCACGAAAAGAATGAAAGATTGGTAAAGGTTCTGGTTACCTGAGAAACATTGTTAGCTAAATAATGATCGAGATAAGTGTATATTTGTGTGGCTTGCTTAAAGGTGTCAAATCACCCAGATTTAACCCATTAAACGATTACAAATCGTTATTGAACTTTTTGGAGCAACCCTAAAACAAACCGTTAACGCTACAGTCCAAGCAATATCCGACACGTTTTTTTTTGTTTTTCTATAGCAACTCACATCCCCTTCCTCTTCTGAAACAGGCTCTGGCACACCCCTTTTTGTGCCCTGCCCTCCCTCTAGCAGTGCACCAATTTATCTAGTGACTGCCTGATCACATGATCTTCCCCACAGAATTTACCTCTTTGGTCCTCTTCTGCTGCACTGAGGGCCATTTAGTGAACCCGAGTCGAATATTCGCTGATTGATCACAGGAGAATGGATCGATTGGCAACTTAGCTAATTACTTATTGTGTGGATTGTATTGATGCACATATTAAAGGGGGAAAATGAAATTAAAAAACTGCAGCTTGGACACCTGATTTAAAGTAATGTAACAAGTGCCCCATCCAAACAAACACAAATGTGTTCTCCGTTCCTAGACAAAATGTAAGAAGTTGCTTCTTCATCCTATTTTGATAGAACAGTCGTAGGACAGTGTTTTATATTCATATGTGTAACCTTATCTAGGTATACCAATTAAAGAGGCACTCCTCCTGGTGAAAGTGTCACCAGGAGGAGTACCTCTTTATAATATATATATATATATATATATATATATATATATATATATTATAGCAGTGTTGCACACACAGTCTCCAAGAAATCCTGATGCTTGTCCTGTAAGCAAAGAAATACATGTATAGCTACCAGAACTTGTCCGATGACTGAGAGACAGGACACAGTAAGTTGAGATGCAAAACAAGTTGTATTGGAAATATGCAAGCCACAGTAACCAACTTTTCTGTCCGACCAGAGGAACCTTCCTCATGGTGGTGCAATGTGTGACTGAATATGTCCCCTTGTAAATACCCACACCAATGTGCAAACCACTACCAGAACCTAATGTGCAATCAAACAATGGTCTGTGACTGTGGCTGCGGTCCCAGTAATGTCTGTGACACGCCCGGGGGGGTGGGGTGGGCGGCACGCGCACAGCGCTAACCGCGATCTGCGGTCTGTGAGGGAGAGGAGAATCTTGCGACGGGAGGGGGCGTGGTCGTTACGTCACGCGGCTGGTTCGCCCTCATTGGGTGAACCGTCGGTGGCGGCGTGGCCACGCCTCCGTCGCTAGGAGTAAACTCAATTTTATTGAGTTGGAAAAAACATTGCAGCACGGTGCAGCTGCACCTTCTGCGTGACGGTGCGTACTGGGCCCAGCCCCATTGAGGGGCGGTGCTTACACGCACAGTGCACGCCGCGCCGTGCGCACAGGCTGTTACTGGGACCGCAGCCTAACTGATGCAACAGCTGGTATTGCACGCTCAACAAGGCGGGAGAACCAATGAACATCCATCATGTAAAGTCAATAGCAAGCCCAGCCAATGGCAATGCGGTGAACACAACTCATCATACAGGGGTGTGTACAAGACTCAGTGCCACGCGCATGCGCAAACTGCAAGCGTGGCTCGTGGGAGGCGCTACTAGGGCAACGGGTCAAACATAGAGAAGGCTGACGTCATGTATCTAGGGGCGGCTCGCAATTGGTCCAGTGACCAATCACGGCCGGGTGCGCTGGCATCCGAAGTGACTCGTGCATGTGTAGAGATAAAGAAGTAGTAAGTAGGACAGGCGTGTCACACTGAGGGGCTGTTTGGAGTCGGGTAACAAGGGCAACCCCACGATGGCGTCCTCACGGCCCGGTCAGAATCCAAGTTCTGGTAGAGTGCGCTGACATTGACGTGCGCATGCGCAGGATCAGGTGGTGGTTTGCACATTGGTGTGGGTATTTATAGGAGTCTCATTCAGTCACACATTGCACTACCCTGAGGAAGGTCCCTCTGTGCGGACCGAAACGTTGGTTTCTGTGCCTTGCATATTTCCAATACAACTTGTTTTGCATCTCAACTTACTGTGTTCTGTCTCTCAGTCATCGGAGCAGTTCTGGGTACCGCACACACACCTCCTGATGCAGATTTTAAAAATAAAAACAGCGTTGCAAACGGTCAACATAGAAAGGAAACAAAATGTAAAAAAAAAAGAAGTGTGGGATCAGCGCACGGAAAGCTGCTTTATATGGCTGCAATTCCAGCACTCTTCCTTCGTTAGGGTTTGAGCAACAGATGAGACCAACCTTTTTGCATGCGGGCACCTCTGGAGGATATTTTAAATCGCATGGTACCCCTGCTCGGACTGCACACAACTCTCCTCGTTCACACGCAGAAACCCATAACACTCACCCCCCTTCTTACACACAACGTGGCCATTCACCCCTTTTTCACCGCCCCCTTCTCACAGCACCCATCAGCTTTCTCCATCACACACTCCCCAGTCACGGCGGGGGAGGCTGCGATCCACCTTTCCTCTCGCTCTGTGTCGGGCCGAGAGAGGAGAGCGAGTACAGGCGGATCCGCAGCCTCTCTCTGTCTGCAGAGAGCGTGGGCCGCGCCAGCTGGCAGTTTCCCGCTGGGAGCCATGGTACCCTTGCCAAAGGGTTACCGCACCCTGGTTGAGAAACACTGGATGGGACCACACAGCATTCAGAGTAGAATCCCAGTGTATCCACACTCACTATAAATAAATATACATACATACATATGTAGCCCTGGGTAGTTTTGGGCTATAAGTCTGCCCTCCTCCTGGCGGAAATACCTAGTAAGGGCAGGTTTGCCAGGAGCAATCATGGGTTTTCCCAACACATGCAGTGCAGTGAGTCAGTGAAGGTAGTGTCATCAGGCCTTATGTCCAATTAGAGACACAGGGGTGGTGCTTACTGGAGCTGTAATTACTGCATTGTACTTCCTGATTTAGCCAGTTGGTCTCTACCTTTGAGAGAGACAGGTTCACCCGCACTAAGCTGTCAGGGCTCTGGCAGGCTTGAGGCCCTCCCTCCGGGGAGAGGTGGGGAACGATATCTCTTATCCCACAAGTGGAGATGGGAAGAGCACTCTCGGTGCCCTTTGGCTGGGAGTAGGATCCAGGGACATCCTGAGGGTGGATACCCTAACAACTAACTGCTGTAATCTGTGGCTGCTTAATCAAGGAAGATCAAATAAAGATCCTGTGTTTGTATCTATACCTTCCTGGCCTGAGACTGAAGTATATTAGGAGGAGGGGGACGAGAGTTCTTTTGCAGAGACTTCACCCCATACACCTGGAGGCGTTGCACCTGTGAGTAGAATTTGGGCAAGACCCCAGAAGCCTGTCCTGTTATTCACCTTTACCACCATGCGGGAGACCCAGGGCCCCCTGTTACCAGCAGGTATGTACCACACTAAGCCATGTAACCAGAGTACCATTTCCCCTAGGAGACCCTATGTGAGATTGGGTGGGGGAAACAGGGTCATACATACATACATACATACATACATACATACATACATACATACAGTTAAGCACACTATCTTCAGGAAACAAAAACACCTTTAACCGCAACACCACAGCAGTCCAGTAACGTTTTCATTTTGAAATTTGACAAACCAACTTCCATGTGTGCGTCTCTTTCCAGATTCCACCTCATTTCATGCAGGGCTTGAGTTACAGCGAAACCTGGCTACTGCCCAACGTGAGAGGATGGAGTTCTGTAAACGGAATCCCCCAGCCCCTGTAACCCGTTCCGTTCAGAGGCGCTCTACTGGAAGAACTCTGTTACCAAGGTCCCCCTGAGGCCAACACTGCAAGATGGTAAACCAGAGGCTTACACTTTATTCTAGCTAATAATGGGAATAATAAGGAACTCCTGGCTTTATGGGCTCAAGGTGAAGTACATATGTTCAAAAAAAGGTTGGGCATATTTTTTAGAAAGGAATGGTATATACAGGGATATACTAAAGAAGTATACATGGGAAGGATGTTGATTCAGGGATTAATCCGATTGCCATTTTTGCAGTCAAAAAGGAATGTATTTTTCCCCTTATGAGATATCATTAGATGATATGTCACTGGGGTTTTTTGATTGGCTTCCTCTGGATCAATATACTGTAAGTATATGTAGCCCTGATTGGTTTCGGGCTATAGGTCTGCCCTCCTCCTGGCAGTAATACCTAGTAAGGGTAGGTTTGCCAGGAGTAGTCATGGGTTTTCCCCACTCATTGAAGTGCATTGAGTCAGAGAAGGTAGTGTAATCATGCCTTGTGTCCAATCAGAGGCACAGGGGTGGTTACTACTGGATCTGTATTTAGGCAGTTGCCTCTACCGTGAGAGATGCTGGTCTACCAGAGTGCCGTGTGCAGGGCTCTGTACATTGTGTTCCCTTCCTTAGGGGAGCGGTGGGAGACTGTTCCCCTTACTCTACCAGAGAGTAAGGGAAGAGCTGGGACTGCTCCTGGTGCCCTTTGGCTGGGAGTGAAGTCCAGGGACATCCTGAGGGTTGAAGCCCTACAAGCTGATATCTGACTGCTGAATATAGAGAGACCCCATTAAGAGATCTCTGTTTTACCATATTTCTGTCCTGAGTGAAGTCTATTGGGAAGTAGGTAAAGAGATTCTGCTGCAGAGACTTCTCCCCATTCATCTGGGGGCTGCAAGAGATGGAGGCGCTGCACCTGTGAGTACTATTTGGGCAAGAACCCAGAAGCCTGTCCTGTCATTCCCCTATAACACCATGCGGGAGATTCAGGGCCCCCTGTTATCAGCAGGTGTGCACCACACTCAGAGAAGTGACCAGAGCAAGTTTCCCCAAGATAGACCCTATGTGAGATTGGGGGGCGGGGACAGGGCTACATATAGATAGAGGATAAGTATCTGTCGTCTAAATGTAGCATAGGTTGAACTTGATGGACGTTTGTCTATTTTCAACCTCATCTACGGTGTAACCATGTAACACACAAAATATAGAACAGGGGTAGGCAACTCCAGTCCTCAAGGGCTACGAACAGGTCAGTCTTGGACAGCCACTTGTGCTAAAGCAGGACTATCCTGATAGCCTGACCTGTTGGTGGCTTGAGGACTGGCGTTGGCTACCCCTGATCTAGAACAACCAGGCACCCCCCACTAAATATTACTATCCCTCTCTCCATAGCCAGACCGACTGCCTATAATAAAGCAGCAATCCCCGCTGCTCCAGTTATTTATTCCGATCCGAGATCTGTGCCGCCGTACCCTGGGGTCCCCCCTCCAGGTCTCCATCCCGAATAGAAAACCGAATTTGGTTTTGGGAGAGGACGTCACTGCTTTCTAATGGTGACCCCCGCCTCCAAAAACAACTACACACGAACATTGTATCCACTCCTGAACTGGGGGTTTCCCCGGACGTCGGGAGACCAGAGTTGGGTTTGGGGGGATAACCCTTGCATCTGATAAGTTTTTTTTTAAATGGATTTAGGGGGTATGGGGAGGGAGAGATTGCTGCTTAAAACAGAACCAGCTTAATCCTTTCCCATACTTCTCTCTGTAGTGACTGCCACACCATGTCTCCCTCTCAAGCATTTTGGCCCGTTCTACTCAGTCACAGCATCAAACAGATAAGCGGGAAGGACACTTTTCTGAGCACAACCTTCCGTCCCTATTTACAGACATTCAGTTTGTAAACAGGTCAGGCTGGAACCTCGGCTCACCAACTTTGATCAATGATTTTGACGTGTGATGGTAAACTTTAGCCATATTTGGGGGTGTTACACCCAGAATACCAGAATACCGTTTCAATTTACAAATTCACAATTCCACGATCTTCAAGAAAAAAAAAAAAGAGGTTGTGTTATAGAACTCCCTTTCCATTTTATTTTTACAGCATAAACTGCTTAAATCTCCCTAAAATACCATCCAAACAGCCTTGCTCCAATGTTTAACTAACGCACTTGTATTTTTTAAATCAGACGACCCCATCACTTGTTCCGTTGACCTCTGATTGTCGGGGTCCGATTTGTTTAAGGCACCAAGAACCCAGAATGGAATACTTCGTAACGTCATTACCATTCGTTTATTTTAATCATCGGTGGGACGCCCCTTATACCAGATTGCGTTAAATCGGAGGGAATGTTACACACGCCATTGTCCTGCAATAAACCGGGCCAATAACACTGGATATCGCGGCACTGCTGGCGCCCAATGAAAGGGAAGATTGTGCACCCCTAATATTTACATTTCAGTGTACTACTCCTTCAGTGCCGGTGAAGGACTCCAACATACATAAACAGCGGAAGCCATCGGCACACTTCCTTTTCAGGATGTGTTAACCCCTTCACTGCCCAGAGATAGGGGGGCAGAAAGGGGGTGTCCACAGCGCACATGGGTAGCAGACCCCCCGCTGGCAGTGTAGGGGTTAAAGATGCACTCTCAGTGCCCATGTACTTGAGCAATGCTCATTCTGTAGAGAGGGCTTCTTACTGTTCGTATCGGGGTCACAGGTGTCTACATCTTTGGACATTTCCATTCAAATGTCATTTTTTTTTATGTAGGCCAACGAATATTGTGTGTGTATATACTGTGTATAAATATATATATATTTGGCTTTTTATGTACAGTATAGAGATGATATATATACACACACACTTTTTATGTAAAAAGACTCTCTCTCTCTCTCTCTCTGAGAGAGAGAGAGAGAGAGAGAGAGAGAGAGAGAGAGAGAGAGAGAGAGAGAGAGAGAGAGAGAGAGAGAGAGAGAGAGAGAGAGAGAGAGAGATTTTAACCTCTAGTATATAAAAATATTACTTGTGAGCACATTCACATGTCTTAGACAGGTCTGCAACCCTGCTTTTCGCCATTACCACCTAGCATACAGTGCTTAATCTGTATGTATATTACTGTGTGCAATGACACTCTTTAAAGATAAATCAGGATTCCACATTTAAATATTGAGCAATTAATGGTGCTGATAATGGTGGGACTATTGAGAGTTCAAACACTTGCCTCCTAATTGGCACTCCATATCCCACTGATATAATCCCTGCCCTTCAGGGAGAGTCAGGGAAGCTGGCAGAGGGCATGTCCATTGCCATATACAGTATGCTCACCGGGAGGGTTAGGAAAAACTCCAGCATTCCTCAACAACTCACCGTGTCCTCCTCTTTCAACAGACGCCCAGCCAGACAAATGTGGAAATCCAATGACTTGGTGAGCCTTTTTGAGCCCACGTCAACACACCCCACATTAACCCAGCTAATTGAGCTATTAATTCCAGCGCTCCGAAGATAAGAGTGCAGGATACTGCAAGTCATGCGAAAGATGTCCTCTTTCCCAAAGAACCACCATTTATCATTCTGCTGCCTTTCCCACCTCATCAACACTGCATGCCAGGGCCATGTTATACTTCTTAGGCTTATATAAACAGGGCAAGGTGGAGAGACAGGGGTTCAGGGTGAGCTCATTGTGCTGCAAGATTAATGGAGGAGTTGTTGTTCTGTAGAATTGGAGGAGTTCATCATCACACACCTCTAGCTCATCATTCAGGAACTAAAAGCAGACAGGCACTCCCAGTAGAGCAGCCGCCAAAGTGAAAGCACTCAACCATATAACCATCAGTGTTGTGTCATACACATCTCTTTATTACAGTGGTTTCAGCCTTTTAAAGAAGGGGTGCACAACTCCAGTTCTCAAGCCCCCCTACCCCCCCAAATGGGTCAGGTTTTCAAGATATCTTAGCTTCAGCACAGGTGGCTCAGTCAGTCTCTGGTTCCGCAAGGGTGGCTCAATCATTCCCTGCTTCAGCACAGGTGGCTCAATCAGTCACTGCTTCAGCACAGGTGGCTCAGTCAGTCTCTGGTTCCGCAAGGGTGGCTCAATCATTCCCTGCTTCAGCACAGGTGGCTCAATCAGTCCCTGTGCTTCAGCACAGGTGGCTCAGAGGCTCAGTCTTCTGATTGAGCCACCTGTGCTGAAGCTGGGATATCCCAAAGACCTGACCTGTTGGGGGACGGGGGCCTGAGGGGCGTGAGCTCCCATGATTTAAAGGGTCAGACAACTCGCATTGTATTAGGTCTCTATACACACCCTTGATGATTTTTTGCAGACCAGCCAACATTTTCCTCTGTCCGGAAACAGACAGTCAGGCTGTGGTGCGGTGCGTATTCTTTTACAGTTATGAAATAAATAATATAAGGACAGTATATTTGTTATTATTACATATAAAGATGAATGGGTCTTGAATACAATATCCACCAGGTTGCAATGATCGGTGCGTCGTTATTGGAGGATTAAAACATTATTTATAAAAACTACTGAAAATGTTACAACGAATAATGAAAATCAGGAGGGGAAAAAACCCAGGGACAGTGTCTGTAAAGACAAAACTGATTAGGAACCAAGAAGAACGTGGAGTCCCACTTCCTGTTTCCACACGGTCTTTATTTGGTCCAATTGTACATTTCACATCCAGACCCCACGCTTGCCAGCATTCGTTCACTTTTAGGAGAAAAACAGTTAAATGATGTTTATGTTGGGGGAATAGAGGGCCGGGAGGAGGAGAGGGGGGCACAGAGAGTAGAGGGCCGGGGAGGGGGGGGGAGTAGGGGGCCGGGATGGGGGAAAGTGGCGGGCCGGGAGGGGGGTGGGGAGTAGAGGGCCGGGAGGGGGGTGGGGGAGTAGAGGGCCGGGAGGGGGGTGGGGGAGTAGAGGGCCGGGAGGGGGGTGGGGGAGTAGAGGGCCGGGAGGGGGGTGGGGGAGTAGAGGGCCGGGAGGGGGGGGGAGTAGAGGGCCGGGAGGGGAGGGAGTAGAGGGCCGGGAGGGGGGAGAGTGGAGGGCCGTGGGGGTGGAGTAGAAGGCTGTAGGGGGTGGGGGTTGGGAGTTGAGGGCCAGGAGGGGGAGGGTGGAGGCTGTGGGGGGGGGGGGAGAATGGAGGCTTTGGGGGGGAGGGGGAGAGTAGAGGGTTGGGGAGGGGTGGAGTCTACAAAGTATTCCAACAAAACAAATCAGAGCAGCACATGTGTTCAAAACCAGGCAGGACCAATGCAAGAATAAGCGAGGTACCTGGGTTATGATGGATCAAGGCTTCTACGTTTTATGCTTCTGCAACCCTCCTTATATTTTAGATCTCATTTCTAACACTACATAAGCCCCATGATCACTCGGCTCCGCACTGCAAGATCATTCGCCGTCTGGCTCTACCACGGTTACACCAAAGGTTCACGGCAAGCAGAACAAATAATGGATGTCAATAAATGCTGGTCATCAACACAATGGCTTGGTTTCTAGAGAGTCTCTTGGGCCAAGAAATTGCTCCTTGATGGCTCGGGTGGGGTTAACCGCCAATGGAATCCCGATCCAAGGCAAAACGGCGTTTTCCCAACGGTATATCAAGAAGAAAAAAAACGTAAATGGCGAAATATTTAACTTGGTGTACCTACACTCGCACACTGCGAGGGGCGGGGGAGAGAGGGTGGAGCAGCGGAGGAAAGACCACAGTCGCCAAAGAACCCGAATCAGAGGGGTCAATCTGCGATTTGCTTCCTGACGTTACGCTCTAAGCGCAAAAAAGTGTCGTATGCAAAGGATTCCCAATTTACCTGATCAGAGATACACATTGAAAGTTGATTTTTATTTATTTATTTCAAGATGCATATAAAAAGCTTGACTTTAAAAAGGGACTGCCCCCCCTTAAAAAGGAGTCCATAACACAACAACCATAGCACGAAAAGTACCGCTTGTAGTATTTACGTCTTCATTGTTGTGCAAATACTGACATAGTTCCTAGGCGGTTGCAAAACATCCTCCTTGTGATCAACAATTCCTGTAACCGTACCTAAAGAAGAATTTCCACTGTCTGCAGGATTAGGAATGCAGAAATAGCAAAAAAAAAAAAACGAGAACGTTTTAATAGCTAAAGAGTCATGTCAAAATTATTCCGTCAGATGTTGCTGCGATGCAAATATATGGAACCGCATACTTCACTTGTGTTATCCGGAAAATTATCTGCTGTAATTAAATGAGAAGGGCCAGCCTGAAGGTACCAGATCAGCGATTTAATAAAATTACCACTAACAAGAAAATTACCTATTACAGAACCAGACATTGCTTTTATGTCTGGTGATCTTACACTCTGGTACTCGATCATTCCTCTGGTTTTGAAACTGTACGCTTCAAGTCCCTGTTTTATGTTCAGTGCCAAAGCATGTCACGGTTCTTAGTGGCAGTATCAAATGTTCTGATTGTGTTTTCAGAACGTTTGCAAAGAAATTGAACATGAAGTATTATATTGAGATCATGGTACATGCCACCAGAACTCAAACATGTTCAGAGACGCACGGCATAAATATGTTACCAGCATGATGAAAAGTTGAATTTTCACTAACATATAACACAAGAACTGTAATCTCGGAGGTGTGTTGTATCCTTTGAGGAGATGAGGAAATCAATATTGTCCATTGATAAGCCAAGAATCAAATGTTCAGCCCTGGACATGTAGAAAAAAAGATGGACACAAATAGAACATTCACACCGACATTACAGAGATGTAAGTGGTTCATGGTCACAATCAGGTGAGGTTAATGTCTTCCAATGGCTTTAAAAGCCGGCAATTCGCCATCGCCCTCGCGATCTGCCATTGATACTCTTCCACCGAAAAGACCATTCCAGCATCAGCAGATTACGGTCGAATCACTCCGGTACTGTAGCTGCCAATTTTACAGCAACCCTACAGTAATCTCTGCTAAAAAAAACACACACACACAATGCAAATAAACTATATAGATGTGGTTGATAAAGATGTATTAAAAATGTACAAAATGTTGACATTTCTATTCACAGCCCGTGAATGTCCACAGGTGCTATTATTCAGTGAGTAAAATGTAGTTAAAAGTCGACACCAAATTCACTCACGGTTCCTTACTTACCAAAGATTACACACGACACAAC
This sequence comes from Ascaphus truei, assembly GCF_040206685.1. Taxonomy (NCBI): domain Eukaryota; kingdom Metazoa; phylum Chordata; class Amphibia; order Anura; family Ascaphidae; genus Ascaphus; species Ascaphus truei. The sequence continues at coordinate 418,174,913 of NC_134485.1, read as the reverse complement.
TGATGCCCTGGGGGGTGGAATTCGAGACTATATGCGTGAAAGCGTATACGAATGTTGGAAAATCTATGACCGGTGTTTTTTTTACTCCGACTACAGCAATCTAAAGCTTTATTAAAGGGGCAATCCAAGCGCTTTTTATTTATGTTCACATAGACTTGAAACAGGGGGTCTACGGAGCTGAATCCCGTTCATTTCAGCTCCAGGGACCCCCTACTTCCAGAAAGACTTGCCTTCAAAGGGAGTGCCGGGATCTCTCAGCTTTTTAAAGCTCGGTGTCACGTGGACCAATAGGAAGCCGCACTGGATGACGTCACGGTTTCCAATTGGCCAACATGGCGTGGGAGCTTTAAAAAGCCCGGTTATTACGCGTACCCCGCTACCCAGCTGGAACAGCTACGGGCATCCCCTACAGAGATATCTCCGGAGCTGAAATTAATGGGGCTCAGCTCAGGATACCTGCTGCTTCAATCCTGTGTAAAAATAAATACATGTAAAAACATTTTTTTTAAAGCACTTAGTTTTGTCTCTTCAATGAATATATTGTCATCACCAGCTGGGCCTCAATTCTGCATCCTTTATTACCCTTAGTTGGAGACAACAGCAACTTGTACAAAGCACCTTGGACATTTTTTTAATTTTTTTTTACCGTTTTTATTGTCATAATGGTCCCAAAAATTAAATGGCGTTTCCTCACGCTTACGTACTCTGCAGTAGTGCAGACTTCTACTAGATACAGTATGTTGGTCCAGTAAAAATGTGGGATGGTTGTCAGTGACGCTCAGTTAACCCACTTGCTGCAAGGGGACGGTCAAAACAATAATTCTGCATAGATACTTTTTAATGGAGCAACGGAAGAATGTTTCTGGGGGCAATTTCTCTGCGCACTCTAGTGAAGAATCCCCCCGTACGTCCACAAACTGGCATCGCAATCAAAGACTCTACTATCTCGGAAGCTGTACACACGATTGAGACATAATATCTATGAAGCACTCCAAAGGGCAGTTCTAATTTGCAACTAATCTATGTCGGAAAATCATAGCCAACATTTTTATGGAAACCAAGTACACAGATCCTGTGCTCCTTCCTTGATGATCCGCAGCTAGGAAAGCGATTGGCCTTTACATTGATGGGGAGGACGGGGGGTGGGGGGGGGGGTGAACGCCCCAAAACCCTGGGCTCCTCCCAAATTGGCTTGCAATTTATTTAGTGAAATTCTACATTTCGCTCCGAAGTCTAATAACAAAGGAGCCATTTACTTGAACCAGAAATGACATTAGTAAACAAACAAACAAAAATAAAAGTACGTAGATCAGATTGCGGGAGCAATAAAATGCACCAACTTAAATCAGCAACTTTCCCCCAGCTTACTTGGACTGACCTGATTCGTGGTCCCATGTCCTCTAGGACATGTAATCTGCAGGCATCCTTGTCCAGCAATGAGGGATGTTCAAACTTGCTTAAAACCCTCAATCCCTCTATTGATTAAAGAATTTTCAGAGGTGAGTATTTCTTGAAAATGTTTTCAAACTGACTAGGTTAGTCGAATTCCCTTACAGGTGTCTCTCCACCGGCGAATCGTAGCCTCCCACAATCAACTTTACTTCCTTGGGGTGCAAACCCCTCTAACATCATACCCATCCCCTATCACCTTCCCTCCTCTCTCCCTTTCTCCTCTGCCCTTAGGAATTCTCGCTCCCTTTCTAACAAGTTCCTCTCTTTGCACGACTTCTTTTTCACTCACTCTCTGCTCCTCTTTGCTATAACCGAGACTTGGCAGCTTCCAGTACAGAGTCATACTGTGCCGTCTCTCTTATGGTGGACTTTATACCACACTCTGGACCCTGATGGCAGGTGTGGAGGCACGGGGCCCATTCTATCCTCAATCTGTCACTTTCCTATTCCCCCCTCTTTTTTCCTTCCTTTGAGGCTCACACTGTTCCAGATTTTTTCTCCTTTCCCTCTCCACGTGGCGGTCATCTATCGCCCACCTACCTCTACTAATCCCCCTTCGGTATTTCTCTCACGGAATCCTGGCTTTCTTTCTCTCCTCAGACTCCCCTGTTCTTCACTTTGGGGACTTAGCCATATTGATGACCCCACTCTCCCTTGGGCTTCCCGCTTTCTCTCTCCAACCTCTTCTCTTGGCATTCATCAATGGACCGCAGCCAGCACCCAAAAGAACTGCCACTATCTGGACCTGGTTGTTACAAAAAACTTCTGATTTCTCCATTTCACCCTTTTCTTCTCTGACCGTAATCTCCTGAAATCACTTCTCCCCTTCACCCCCTCCATCTACCCCTCATTTCCGCAGGGACCTGCGCTCTATTAACCTGCTGGCTCTTGACTGCACTTTGCGCTCCTCCCTTTCCACTCTCAGCCCTGCTACAGACTGACAACCTGGTCAAGAACTATGACTTTGCCCTATCCTCCGCTCTTGGTCTACATGCCCGTCTTTTTCTCTCCCTTATAACCCCAGACCCTGGCTAAACTGGAGCACACGCAAGCTCCTTTCCTGCATTTGCTCGTCTGCTTCTGGAGGAAATCTCATACTCTCTCTGACTTCCTTCACTACAAAGTAAACAGGACAACAAAACTCTGCCCTCTCCTAGGCTAAACAAACCTACTTTTTGTCACTAATCAACAGTCACAAGTCTAACTCACGCTGACTCTTCTCTGTCTTTGACTTTCTACTCAGACCACCATTTATTACCCATTTTTCTTACTTCATTTCACCTCAGGACTTTACTGACTATTTCAAGACTAAGGTGGATTCTATTTGTCAAGACATCCCCTCTGTTTCCTCCTCACATTCTACACCTCTTCCCAACTCTCCTCCTGCCTTCCTTGACTCTTTTTCCTGTGTAACAGGAGGAGGATGTGTCGCTGCCGATTTTCTCTCCACCCTCTACCACTTGCTCTCTTGACCGCTTTCCCTCCCATCTCCTTAAACCTCTGGTTCCTACTGTAATCTCTACGCTCACACACATTTTCAACGCCTCCCTCTACTCCGCTACCGTTCCCACCTCCAAGCATGCAACAGTCATACCTTTACTCAAAAATAGCAAACTTAACACTATCCGTCTCTCTAACTATTGCTTGCTTAGGTGTCATATTTGACTCCTCCCTCACACTCTCCTCTCATATTCACAATGTAGCTAAAACCTGCTGTTTTTTCCTCCATAACATTGCAAACATACGCCCTTTCGTCTGTCGCTTTACTGCTAAAACTCAGGTAGGGGAACCGAGGGTGGGTGACAAGGCCCAGCATGGGCAGGGTGGTGAGGTTACCCATTTGCTCGTCTTCGCAGTTAGTAAGGTATTGTTATGCAATGAGTGAGGTAGAGGAGTCTGGTGGCAGTAATGGACAGATTGGAGATCCATAAAGAGACGAATGGTGGTGCACAGAACACAAAACTTCCGAACTGGACAGCAAATAGCTTGTATATTACAAAACAATCAAAACAGGAGGCAGTGGATCAGGTGTTGGGCGGCTATATAACAAACAGACGGTCAGAGCTCCACACTTTGCGTTAGTGTTTTTCACGCTTGTTTTAATGTACCAATAAAGGTTTTTGCACCAGCTATTTGCAGTTCAGGTGGGTTTTTTTCCCCACTGCGCACCGCCATTCATCTCTTCATCTGCTTCCATACCTGCGGCTGGAGCACACTTACGGATTCGTCAAACAGAGACTGAGAGAGTACTTTAATCATTTTCATATGCCATCGGTTACCCGATGAAGGTGCCCGGCAGGTTTGAAAGCTTGTAGCATATCAACACCTTGTTGGCCCAATAAATGGTATACCCCCTACTCCCTCTTCCTCCTTTGTTACTACATGAAAGGACCAACACGTCCCCCCACCCTTCTTTGCTCAATTATAAAAAGGAGTGAGGAGTCCCTGTCCTGAAGTGCTTACAGCAGAAGTTGTGTGTTGGAAGACGTAGACACACACTAGACATACAAGTCCACTGGTTCAAGGCAAAGTGGGTAACTACTGTGCATGCATCTCCAAAGCGAAACAGTTGTATTTTTGAGTTAATGGTACTGTAGGTGAGCATTCAGACAGCTGTAACGATAAAGGGATATTAAGGGTTTGTACACGTGAATGCAGTAAGAAATGCAGTAAGAAATTTAAACGCATGAAAAAAGTCAGTGCAAATATATTTAGACGTTGGCAAAATCAAAACTGTGATCACACGCAAATGTCACATTTCACCAAGAGACTTGCAAAACACAAAACGGCGAAATCTGTTATGGAAGTTGCAAAGTTAGATCTGCAGTTGAACTCGAGAGACGAATGACTTTCGCACCACTTGCCATTTCCGTGAATTTTGCGAGACATTCCACAATTTTGCAACTGCGCACACGTAACCACTACCCACGCAATGCAGGGTCGACAACGAGCAGAGAGACGAGCTCCAAATGGCTGGGGACCGTTTAGGCGAACAAAGTAGAGGGATTCAGCGTCACGTTGCCTTTAAAAGTCACATCTGTTTGCCATTACTTATTACTGTCCTGTTCCCATGGAGTGTTCCATGTTTGAAGCAAAGCGTAGTATCTTAGAAGGGAAGTCGCAGCAATGCATTAAACAGCACTTTTCACACACTATTTTATTATGTGCTGCAAGGTAACTAGTGTTGCCAGTGAAATACAGACATATTGTGAGGTCATCTGAACTCACCAGTGACATCATAAATGATGCTCAGCTATAAATATTGCTGTGTTTGCCAGCAGGCAAAAGGAGTTGCTCAACATAGAAAATGAGGTTCTTCCACCTTAAACCAGAGACATGCTTCATGTAGTAAGTATGGAAAGGCAATGAAGACCCAGAAGAAGACCGGGTACAGGGACAAGTTGTGACTGCGGCCTATTCCAACTCCGTGCAAGAGAGAGGGCTGGGTAAGTACTGTTGGGTCTCTCTGCCGATCACTGAAGGAGTTATATGGAATGTCATTACTTAGCAGGTACTGGCACTCGCTCGCTGGTACAAGGTACCTTCCAGCAGTGAAGAGGTTACAATGGAAACATCTGTAGTTTAAAATACAGCATCACATACTGCACCTTTATACAAAAATAAAGTGTTGCACTACATCAGTTTCTCAACCTTTCAACAAGCACAGGATACAAAAGGCACGAAGCAAACCACAAGATCAATACTAAATCACTTTCTTCAGACAATGGTACATATCCAGATGTGATCTCTAAATGAGTTACAAAGGCAAATTCTGTTAAAGATATTGAAATCTAGATTTTTCCGCCCTTGTCATCCACAAGAAATGATAATGATAGAGAAAGATAGAGAAAGAGCGTTAGAGAGATGGGGAGAGAGATGTATATTTTAAACACACATGCACACGCACACACACCCCTCAAATCATTCTCACAGCCTCAAAGTGGTGGAAAGGTGGAAATGGATGTTCCAGAAGATGTATAGTGGCACTTGTGCTGGTAGGTTTAACCATACTAGGAGAACATAAACAAAATACTGGGCTAAAGTGAGAAAGTTACTTGCCGACATGCAAATGGAACTGGCATGGCAAGGAAGGCTTCCACCCTCAAATATGGAAGATATTTGAAAAGTAATGGCCCTGATTCCCCGAAGGCCGGATTGTCCCTGGGCTTGCCAGGACAGAAGGAATAAAGTCAGAGGATTCCAAAAATCCCTGGAGGTTAAACAAGAGCTGTCTTTCAAAGCTCAGTCTGGCCTCCTACAACTGTCGGACTCTCTCCAGTGAAGCAGCACTGCAAGAACTGGAGGATGAACTTGAAAAGATTAAACGGATATTGTCGGCCTTCGTGATGTAAGAAAAGATTAAAGCATCCGAGATCTAAATGGGACACCTATTATATTACAGAGGTACAGAAAACGGAAGAATCAGTGGAGTGGGCTTCATCGTTAATAAGAGATGGAGAAGAAACATAACGCAGTGTGAAAGCTCATCGCAAAGAGCAGCAAGAATAGTCATTCAGCTGACAGAGCTACAGGCTTCAAGTAATCCAAATGTAAGACCCCAACTCAAGTCACACAGACAATGAAGTGGAAGACGTCTACCACGAAATCAACCAACGTAATCACAAAGGATAATTGTCACCTCACAACCATTATAGGAGATTTCCATGCAAAGATTGGTATCAAGCAGAAGGATGGAACATCAGTTGGCAAGTATGGTTACAACAACAGAAATTAACATGGAGACCAATTGGTGTAGTGTGTGAAAAATCGACAATGAAATCCTTGAAGAGGAATCCAAACAGAAATTGGACATGGAGTGCACCCAATGGAATAATGAACGAAATGGACTATATCCTAGCTAACAAGAGACACATGATTGAAGAGTGCACGGTCCAAAACTGTTTTGACAAGGAGTGATCACCGATTTCATTTAGCTGTAATTTGCAACAAAACAAAGATGGAGAGGAGAACACTAATTAAAGAGACAAAAAACAATTAATATCAAAAAAGATTGCAGAGAATTTCAACCACAGCTGGAAAAAAAATTAAATCGATTCCACTTGCTCGAAAGGTATGGGGACACGAACAATTAAGAAGAACTTCTGAAGAATGTAGTTGAAAGCGCATACAAAACAGGAGGAGTTGCAATCAGAAAAAGGATAAGAAAGTATCCGAAGAGACAAAGCAGGTTCTAAGGAAACAAAGAATGAAGCAATCCCAAGACGCAAGAAGAATGGAATAAGTAGAGCTTTGTAAGTCGAACTGCAAACATAACTGAAAATGTAATTGTGATATAGTGACGAAGACTACCGAAGAAAACGAAAGCTTAAAGACGAAGCTGAGACTTATGATTGGGAAGAAGCAAATCATTGCACTTAAATACAGTAAGACAATAGATCAACTTAGACTGTGCACTTCTCAAAGACCACAGTGGACCTCTACATCAAATTGTAGGAGAACACATGGCATAATCCGGCAGAGGAAGAGCAAGGCGAATCCACCAATGATGTACCATGCGTCCTACCCGAAGTGGCAGAAGCAATAATATCCACGAAGAATTGGGAGACCCCCGCAGATGATGGAATTACAGATGAAATCTTGAAAGAAGCTGGGGAAGACATGTAGAAAATCCTTGCAAAAAGACTTTACACTTTACATTTCCTTGAAAAGGAAAATTCGAGCGAAATAGAGGAATGCCATAGCAACACTCATTTACAAGAAAGGCGACAAAGACGCCATCAAGAACTACAGACCAATCAGTCTACTTCCAATAAATGTTTACAAAGATGCTCACTAATCAGCTGTAACAGGCCCTTCACTTCACCCAGCCTAGAGAGCAAGCGGGATTTCGCAGTCGATGTAGCACAATGGACCACATTCAAGTCGTAGAAGAAATAATTTCCCAAAGTTCTGAATACAATGTACCACTTATCATAGGATTCGTAGATCAAAAGCATTGGATTCAGTGTTTGTAAACGCATTAAGACGACAAAATGTTGAAGCAGCATACGAGAACATTCACAAGAATGGCACATCAACAATTTGCAGAGGACTTATTTTTGCCACAAGTCCAGAAGACCTCCAGCATCAAATCTGAGAATTCGCAGAAGGAATAAAGAATGATAGCTTCCATATCTCAGCAAGACCAAAGGGATCTTCAACAAGTGGGTCAAAGACCGAAATAAATGGAATAGAACTTTAAGTCGAAGACCAGGTCTACCTTGGGCGGGAAATAACAATGGATGGAAACCTTTCGAATGAGATCAAATGGGAGAATAAAGATAGGATTGAGCCATTTGGAACGAACAAGGCAATCTTTCAAGGAATTCTTCCACTGTGCCTGTAGAATATGTTTGACCAGTGTAATCTAAATGCGTCACATGAGAGTGTGAAACTTGGACCCTATATCCAAAGAGAATTCAGAAGCTTCCGTTTTTGTTTGCGAAAAAGCATATACTGTAGATCAAGGGTGTGCAAACTGGGGGCGCCCCCCCCCCTGTTTTTTCTGGGAGGGGGGGTGCGGTGGTTGCAGAGGCCCAGCGCTCTTCTCCAAGGCATTTAAATGAAATGCCGGGGGACCGCGCGAGGCCTCTGCAACACAACATACCATGTTTCAGCCAGCTTCGGGACGCGTCTCCATGGCAATGCGACGTCAAATGACGCTGCAGGTCACATGCAAACCCACTGCGTCATCTGCCGCCGTACTAAGGTAAGGAGGGGGGGGGGGGGCGTGAGCACCGGGGGTGTTGCAGGCAGGGGGGCGCAGCAACAGACGTTTGCGCACCCCTGCTGTAGATGATACTTGCAGACATGTGGAAAACGGTTTTGTGGTGAGACAAGACAATTTTATTTTAGTTTTTGGTCTAAATTTCAAGCATTACGTCTGGTGCAAGCTCAACACTGCAGATCACCCAGTTAACACCATCCCAACTGTCAAGCATGGTGGTGGCAACATCATGTTTGGGGGTGCTTCTCTTCAGCAGGGGCTGGGAAGCTTGTCAGGATAGAGGGGAGAATGGATGGTACAAAGTACAGGCGAATCCTTAAGGAAAAATCTGTTTGAGTCAGCAAAGACTCAAACTGGGGAGGAAATTCATATTTCAGAAGGACAATGACCCGAAGCACAAAGCCAAAGCCCCACTGGAGTGGTTGAACAAGAAGATAAGTAACATTCTTGAGTGGCCCAGTCACAGTCCTGACTTGAATCCAATAAAACATTTATGGCGAAACTTTAGATTGCAGTCCATCGACGATCCCCAACAAATTTATTAGAACGGGTTCAATTTTCCCATGAAAAAATGTGCAAAAATGGCACCATCCGTACAAAGCTAAATCGAGACCGATCCAAAAAGACTCATAGCAGCAAATGCTGCAAAATGTGCTTCTAACAATTACTGACATAAGGAGCTGAATACTTATGCAAAAAAGTACATTTCCTTTGCGGACATTTAACCCCATGTTCATATTAACTACTACAGCTTTGTATAAAAATAGTTTGAAAACATGGGCATACATTATTTGTAATTCAGCAACTTATGACATTATTGGTAGGGTGAATACGTGTGTGTGTGTGTGTGTGTGTGTGATATATATATATATATATATATATATATATATATATATATATATATATATATGTGTGTGTATATGCGTGCATGTATATTTTATATATTAATATATGTGTGTGAGTGGTGTGCTTTGTGTGTGGAATGAGTATGTATGTATGTATGTATGTATGTATGTATGTATGTATGTATGTATGTATGTATATATATATATGTAGCCCCCTGTAAACAGCACAGGCTATACCTATCTTCCTTCTGCTGAGGTAAGTCCTGCTAAGATCAGGCACCAGTAATCATCCTGGGTTTTCCCCCTTAATAGCCCTATCCTGAATGATAGACGCAGGCCTGGACTCTGCTGCAGGCGTGAGCACGAGGGGAGGTCCTGTTGACATCACGAGGGGCGGGTCTAGCTCTATATTTAGCAGCCAACTCCGGTGAGTAGTTGTTCTTCTTCGTTCGAGATTAGTCAGAGTCTGGAGTTGCCGGTTAGTTATGCCGGGAGTATGCAGTGCCGCTAACAGGCCAAGAAATCAAGAAAATCAAGAAATCAAGAGTCAAGAAATCCTGCGGATCGGGCCGAGGATTTGGAGAGAACTACGGTTTCCCCTGCGCAGAGTGCAGGCGAAAGGAGACTGTACAGAAGCAGCATCCTTTAGTAGAGCTGATAGAGTTATAGACTTGGTGGACCAATGCCCTCACCCCACTGCCAGGGGTGATGGGAGAATCCAAGACCCACCGCGAGGCTAACCTCGGGGGTGGGCCACGGGGTATTGAAGCCCTAGCTCAGACCATCCTGTCGGAAGAGTGACTTGGAGGCAAGGAGAGGAGGAATTATCTGGGCGAAGGCGAGTGGCGTATAACCCGTTCCTGGCTATTGTGTTGCGGCTGTTGGAAGCCCTTATCGTTGGGATATTATTGCGTTGTCAAATAAAGAGACTATTCCTCATCCATAAAGACTGTGTGTGACTTGGAAAGTACTACCCTTGGGACCCAAGGGGTTCTTCTATACCGGTCCTGTCCCATATTCCTGGGAGTATAGAAGATGGAGGCTACCACCCCAGAAGCCCGCTCCTGGCTCCCCCACAACATCGCGGGAAGCTCAGGCCCTCCTGTTCCTCACAGGTACACACCACACTGCATGTAACCCGCCCTCATGCACCCTAGACACCACCGTAGAGTCTGGGGGAGGGGGGGAAGCAGGGTTACACACACATATATATATATATATATATATATATATATATATATATATATATATATATATATATATATATAATGTAACCTTAAAAGCTGTAAAAACAAAGTTAGCACCATGTACTGTAGCCCAGCAAGGGAGGAAAAAGATAGGATATAGGAATGACATTTGTATTTCCATATTAAATTTACATTTACATGTACAGATCTAGCAGAGGTTATTCCACCCGTTAATCGCCCGATAAAGGTGTTACCGCTAGCGAGTTTTAATGCACTCGGATTTATTTTGTGTGTGTGCGATCTGCAATGCAAATAAACATAGTATTAACGCACACTAGAGCCCATGATTTTTGCAAACGAATCCCACAATTGTGCCCGTGACGGCTTGGTATCCGGTGCAGTAACACCTGCTGCACCTGTACTCCCCCTCTCGAGCCCAATCGGATTCTCTCAGGAAATCCTTATTGAAAGCTGGAAATCCTGACTGGGCTGCAGTCCGTGCCACTGCAAAGCGTTAAGCATGGTTTCCCGTGCGCATCTCAGGGAAGAGAAAGTGCAGCCCTATTAGCTGGTTTTAAGTCTCTAGTTTCCTGAAGACTGTACAGTAACAGACCTCCCGGAAGTCTCCACTTCATTAGAGATCACATTGCAAGCCTCTGCTAGTTATTTTCCGGCTCATGCATCCCCTGGGAGGTTTCACACAAGATAAAGCTGGTTGCCAGTGCAGTTAGCAGTTCACATCTGTCTCATCATTTTATATAGTAGTCGAAGATTGCAAGTGAACTAGGGAGTCTCAATAATACGACAGAGAGGGGTAGGGTTAAGGTACTAGTTCAGGTACAGGGTTAAAATTAACTCAAATGTACAAAGCGGAGGCTGCGTTAACCCCTTCAGAGCAGATATTCCTTTATTTTTATGTGGTGTCAAAGTTCTACAGATCCCTCTTCACAACAGACTTCTACCCCCACCCCCTCCCCCCCCATATTTGGGGACTGTTAGTTCGTATAAGGGGTTAACAGCCTTAATGTGTTAACTGCGTGGGATCTCTCAGTTTACCACCCACCCCCTCATGCGATGCAGGATGACTGGGCAGAAAGGGATAGACCCTCCTTTGTATGTCTTGTGACCAGAGATCTCACTATAGGGAGCATCTCCTATGTTCTAGAAACAGGTTCCTCAGAGTTCAGACTGAAGCCTCATGGTAAGTGCTCTAAAAAGATTTGTGTGTATAGTAATGTGTATTAAAGGATGTCCTGGCACCATTTATTGTTTTCAGTTAAGGAACTTGCTCTACACACTGTAGTTGGAGCCCGTAGTAAAGTTTTCTGCCAGGAGAGGCAGAAAACATGTGCTCAGCAGGGAGTTCTCAGTAGAAGTTCGGACTGGCCCCACTAGAAGGTCCCAAGTAAACTCCCAATCCAATATGCATGGATGAGGTAAGCAGTACACAGAGTGTCGGGATACTGATCCCAGAGAACAGTGTATTTCTACAATAGGCCCACCTGGGATGGGGCATTATTGAAGCCAATCTAACCAATACAAAGGGAAACAAGCATAAGTACCTCCCCAGTAAGAGCTACCGGGGGGAAGAAGCACAGAGTAACCATAGGGTTGGACACCAGTTTATGTCTGAAGTGAAGTCTGTCTGTTATACAACGAGGCAACATTATTCTATCTGCATATCCAGCCCAGCCTGCACAGACCCAGCACCCTGAAAGGTATGAGAGAGAGCACAGCCATATAAATATCCAACTCTTATGTGACCCAAGGGACGGAAATCTTTAACCAATCTGTTTTTTCACATGCCAAATGCCCAAACCCAACATGGGACACCATGCTACTTTTGTTGCATAAGAGCACATCCTTCACTCCAATGAAAAACCATGGCTCTTGTCTGAATGTACCTCAGTGTAGTGCTACTGCTAACGAGAGATGTCATTGCCCATTTTCTATGGGAATATTAACTCATCAACAATATTACATAGACACACTGACTTTACCAGGGCAGCAGCTGTCAACGACAGCAAAAAAAAGGCAACCGTATCTCTCTTAGGGACTCGGGAAATGTATTTGATTAGGACTTCTGCAAGCAATTGTATTGTACTCATCACTTGAGCAAGCGATCCATGAAATGGCAGAGGGACCTCCCTGTACTTGGGTAGAGAGGCTTACAGTGTGCAAGGAGAACAAGTCTACAGTAGAAAATGCAAAATGTGAAGAAAAAAAACGAAGCACTAATCTATATCCACAGTGTGTGTGTGTGTGTGTGTGTGTGTGTGTGTGTGTGTGTGTGTGTGTGTGTGTGTGTGTGTGTGTGTGTGTGTGTGTGTGTGTGTGTGTGTGTGTGTGTGTGTGTGTGTGTGCGTGTGTATGTATGTATGTGCATGTATGTGCGTATGTATGTATGCAGGGCTCTACAAACTAGGGCAAAACCCACTCAGTGCCCCCCCCCCCCAAAAGTAACTCCCCAACCCCCCCCCCCCCTTCTTCCCTCACAACTCTTACTACCGGCGGGGTCCGGCAATCTCCATCTTCTCCCCTGCAAATTGTAATGTTTCCACTGCAGATCCTGAAAATATGGCCTCGCGACGTCAGATGACGCCGCATTGCCATGTCAACGGGACGCCGTGATGTCACGCAACGTCGCCATGTCAACACAGCTTCATTTGACGTCGTACAGCCATTTTTTCAGGGCCTGCAGGGGAAACATTACAATTTGTAGGGGAGAAGACGGGTATCGCCGCACCACGCTGCAGGTAAGCACTCAACAGTGGCCAAAATGCTCTCGCCCGTGGCATGTGGGCGAGTGTATTTTTCGAGGTGTGTGTATGTATATGTATGCACACGCGCACGCACGCGCGCGCACACACACACACACACACACACACACACACACACACACACCTATATATGGGTGTGTCTGTGTACATATAAACGTGATCATATATCTTGTATTTAATATTGTACACCACCATTGGGGAAGTGGCACATCAAAAGAACTATAAAATGCACAATGCAATATAAAACATGGAAAAACACAAATTAAAGCATATACAAGAGAATACATAGTCCAAAGAAGAGAGTCCCATCACCAATCCAAAGCAACATTGTTCCCAAAGTAGGGTGTTGAAATGATTGTAGATTTTTTTATGAAGACTTCCGTCCTCATGACCCCCGACAGGTCAGGGCTTCAGGATATCCCTGCTTCAGCATCGGTGGCTCAATCAGTCCCTGCTTCAGCACAGGTGGCTCAATCAATGACTGAGCCTCTGATTGAGCCACCTGTGCTAGAGTTCGGATATCCTGAAAACCTGACCTGTTGGAGGGAGGGGAAAGGGGGGAGCTTCAGGACTGTAGTTGAGCGCCCCTAACATATGCAGGACAGTGCTGCAGCTCTGACCGACCAAGTCATAGGGGAAAAATATCTCAAAAGAAGCAAGGAGAGACGCACATAGCTCCACAGTACAGAATCCTCTCGATTTATTATAAAAGACGGATCCTCTGTAGAGCAATACTCCCAAACATCATAAATTCATTAAGCTCATCAGCGAAATATCATAAGCATCGGGAAGGTGGATGAAACCTGAAAACGGCTGGTATTTTCCGGCACTTTTCCTCCGACCATGCAGGCTCCTTCTGCATGCCACAAAACAAACGGGACGACCTCACCCAACGCGTTTCCCATGGCGAAACGCATTGGGTGACGTCAGCACATTTGTGGCGTGATGCGGCAAAGGAGCGCGCAGGGTCTGAGAATTTGCTTGTCAAACGGAGAAAAAAATATATACTCTTACCTTGTCTAAAAATACTAGTCGTTTTGGGTCCTGCATCCACCTTCTCGATGCTTATGATATTTCTGTGATAAACTTTATGATCTTATGATGTTTGGGAGTATTGCTCTACAAAGGATCTGTCTTCTAATAAAATCAAGAAGATTTTACACTATGGAGCCAATGTGCGCCTCTCCCTGCTTCTTGTAAGATCCAGTAGAAAATACATACGATATGGTTTTCACTGTAGTGTGTACTAGGAGAATTTTGCTCCCATTTCAACCCATTGTAACATTGTGAATCACACACATTTGAACTATCCAGCCACATGAAAGTCAGACCGAGGGGTACCAATAAGATGAAAAGGTTGCTTCTGCAGGCGCACCTCCTTTACCAAAAAGTGACTGCAAAGTGCTCTAGGCCCTCACATTATGCCGGTTTGTGTCCAGATGTACACTCTGCCAGGAGCCAGGAGGAGGATCGGAAGCAGCTTTCTTCTCCCCAACCCAGTCCATAGCTCAGATACTTGACAGAAGAAGTAATAACAGCCTATTTGCCCAGAAGTTTAAAAGCCATGCGTTGCTGGATCCACTGGCATCAAAAGGGTAAAGAGGTTGAAAAGAAGTTACAGGCTAAACTAAAATTAGCATGAAGCGGATGAACTACTGCACCGACACACTTTATTCGAGCAAATACCCAGTATGTACCTGGCAGATACCTGGAATGCGCCGCTCCTCACCTCTGACAAGCCCCGTTGCGTTTGCCTTCCCAGCCTGGGTTCATGCCTGGCTGACGGGCGGCTGATCTGTTAAATGATAATGATTAGGATTTAATAGGCTGCAATGCTTCGCGTGTCTACCAGATGGCATAAATTCATGAATTGTAATGCAGTATATATATATATACTGTGCAGTATTGCAGCCAGCGGGAATAAAATGCTTCAATCCCTGCCTGGAAAATACCTCAATGCACTCGGGCAGAAAACAGTCACAAACCTCAATACACCCGGGTATACCCGAATTCGTGGGACTAGCCGAGCTCGAATAAAGTGTGTCGCCAGTGTAGGAACAGCTGTAGATGTCTGTTTAGGTCTCTGACTTGGTCTCAAAACATTAGATTGTAAGCTTCTTGGGCCAGGGATGCACTTTGCTGTAAATTCTTCATATACTATTAGAGATGAATGATTCATCATCAGCTTCTATGGCCAAAGTTAGGTTTGAGAGGTTATTCTAGCATTTCCCTTTGTATAAAACCGCTGCATTAGAATGGTGCATCCTGGTGACCCCTCTGAAAGGGAATGGATTCATATTTTATTTTTATTTGAAGCTGTAATAACCAAAAAAAGGGGGATTTCCTCCACACATGGGATATTTTAAATAAGGTTTTGCTTTTATTTGGGAAGGATTTTATTGAAAACCATAAAAAATAAAATAGATGTCTCCAAGCAACACAAACTACCGTATTGGCAGATAAACAAGCGTCAGGTGACAACCAAATACGGAGCCAAACCCCATTCTAGTTCTATAAGGAGGGAGCTGGCTGAATATTCCTAGCTACTATAGCCCTGGTAAGAAATAGGGCTATATGTCTTTCCTCCTACTGGTATAAGCCCTGTTAAGGGCAGGCTGCCAGTAGTTATCATGGGTTTCCCCCACTTCAAGCGCTGCTCTGAGTGGTGGAGGTGGGCCACCTGACTGTGTCTAAGGCAAGAGACACAGGGGAGGGGCCTGCCAAAGTCATAAAGGGCAGTGCACAGCCTATTTAGTTGTTCCTGTACTGTGTGCAGTAGTGTTGGAGTGTCTGACTGGGCAGTCAGAGGGTGTGAGCTAGCTAGGTTCCTGAGGAGTAGGGCCTAGTGAGCTATAGGTGGACCAGTGCCTCTCACCCTGCCTAGGGGGTGAGGGAAGAGCTAGCCGCACCCTGAGTGCCCGTGACTTGGGGTGGAGGCAGGGAACAAAGAGCCCCAGAGACCATCCTGAGGGTGTGCAGTCTGGTGAGAGAGAAGACCCTGTACCTTGAAGGCAACTGTGTTGCTGTTGTCGCTGCTACGCTGCTGTGTGCTGTGAATAAAGAGCTGCTGCTACTTCTTAAGTAAGAGACTGTGTGAGACTGAAATCTCTCGTCCCTGAGTGGGGCTCTCTGGAAGGATTTCACCCTACTCTGGCTAGGGCTTACCAGAGATGCAAGCGTTGCACCACTGAGTAAAGACGGAGGCATCCACCCCAGTAACCTGGCCCTGTTATCCCCCATACCATCGCGGGAGACTCAGGCCCTCCTGTTGCCAGCAGGTATGCACCACCCAGACACACGTAGCCAGACCCTAGTACAGAGGGGGGGGCCCAATCTGCGATTGGCCCCGGGAAGAGGGGCTACACTACCATCGTCGGTCACTTGTAGAAAACAGTAAGATACAGCGGCCATGGTTACGTAGCTAAGACATGACACCTCATGGCCCTTTCGAAGTGAATGGATTTTAATAAAGGAGCATCAGATTATTTCTTTTATAAAATCAGTTCTGCAGTATTAGATATTGAATGCATTATTTTTGTTTTTTAGTTTTTCAACTCGATGCAATTTGAGTATTAAAGCCGCAGTCCAAGCACCTTTTTTTTTTTACATTGTATTTTTCCCCCTTTAATCTGTGCATCACTACAATTCACACATGTAAATCCACTTTGCAAATGGTTGCTAAAGAAACTAAAAAGGCGTGTTAAATTATAATATATTAAACATGTGATTCAGAGTGGTTTAAAAATAATGCTACAAGTATTTTCTCATAGTACAGAACTGATTTATATTTAAAAAAATAAAATAAAAACACCCACATATAGATATTGCTTGGTCTGCAGCTTTAATATATGGTGCTTGCTTTGGTTGCTATTGCAGGCTTTGGCACACACCTCTTTTTGAGCCCTGCCCTCTACCCAGCAGTGCCAGAGTTTGGATGGATGTGGGGCTCTACGTCATCGGTGACTGGAGGGCGGAAGGCTATATGGCCATATTTGGTCATCTACATCATATAGGGGGCGGTACAGTGTTAACGGGTCCTGTCCAGCCCCTTTGATGATGTAGATGGCCAAATAGCGACCCCCCCCCCTCATAATATAGAACCATATATAAGGGCATCTGTGTCATACCTTCAGCAAGCGAGGACACGGATCCAGAGGGTGAGATGCAGACGGCTGTGCAGCTCATCTGAAAGGCCAGTACCGGTACTTCTCGCCATGCCGATGGCCCAAAAGCATGAATGCTGCGTGGTCCCATTCAGAAGCATGAAACCCTGCAGAGTTAATCCACCGGGGGCCACTTACTGTCCTCGGGGCTGTGAGAGCTACACCGGAGCAGTGAAAATCGAGGCACAGAGGACAATGTCTGGCTACATCTGTATGTGCATTTATTGAACTCTTAATAATGTACTGTATGTATGTATTTATATAGCGCCATTAATGTACATAGCGCTTCACAGCAGTAATATACGTGAATCATATAAATAACAAATAATATAAAGAACACAAAGGGGAGAAACGCTTCAGACAAAAGTACTATTTAGGAAAAGGAGTCCCTGCTCCGAAGAGCTTACAATCTAATTGGTAGGTTGGAAGAATGCACAGACAGTAGGAGGGAATTCTGGAAAGAGCGTCTGCAAGGGTCAAGGTTGATCTCTGAGGTGTATAGTATCAGCCACAGAGCTTCCAATATGCTTCGATAAGGAGGTGTGTTTTAAGGTGGGTCTTAAAGGTGGATAGAGAGGGTGCTAGTCGGGTATTGAGGGGAAGGGCATTCCAGAGGTGCGGGGCAGTCAGTGAGAAAGGTTTAAGAAAGGAGAGGGCTTTAGATACAAAGGGGGTAGAGAGAAGACATCCTTGAGCAGAACGCAAGAGTCGGGATGGTGCATAGCGAGAAATTAGGGCTGAGATGTAAGGAGGGACACGGGTATGTGCCTCATCCTTAATTCTTTGCACCTACGGAAACACAGCCAAAACCTAGCATTATGTGTAATTTTGTCATTTACGAAAAGCACATTGCGACAGAATAACGGATAATGTGGCGAGAAGGATCTAAAAGAAACGGGGGAGAGGAAAAGCTGGGAAGAATGTAGCTCATACCTGGGCTCATATGTGGTATATATTAGCACTGAATGAGTAGCGCACAGCTTTTGATGTGGGTGAGCCTGGTTTAAATCACAGTATCCGCTCTCCTTGTGACCTGGAGCAAAACAATCCATTCTCAGGCACCAAAAATTAGATTGTAAGCTCAGCAGGACAGGGACGGATTACAAGAAGCAAATAGGTGACACACTGTGTGCTCATTTGCATGTCATTATATACATACACACACACACACACACACAGGTCTGCAACCCTACCTTTTCCCTGTTATCTCTTGGCATACAATGTTTCCACTGCAGTATGCACACACAATGCCAATTATACATGACTTTCTTTTAATCAAAAGCTTTTACCAACTTCAATATTGCACACAGTTGTGTACACACACACAAACTCACACACATGTTCACAAGCAGGAAAAACAACAGAGGTGCAATGCTACCAGATGGTTTCAACATCTTTTCTACACAGTAAATAGTGCCTATTCTAAACATGCACTTGGCACAGCATGGTGCAGCTTCCTGTTGGGTACGCTCACAGCGGTTTCACAATGCGCGTGTAGCTTGTTCATTATTCCGATAGGGTACTTTATTAATTGTGCAGTCTTCTTTCAGTATTCCACAGGAAATCAAAAATAACCGGCTCTTAAAATCCTCCATCAAAATAATCAAGCCGTATCATACGAACAATTGCCTCAACTAGAAAAAAGTGCCTGCGTTTGCGAACAATCTTTGGACATTCGCGGCTAGCAAAAATATACACCGCCAACCGCGAATCTTACTCCGAGAGAAACTTTAAAGGAGCAGGTCGACTTCCCCCACCCCGTTTGTTTTACATGCCTGGGTAGAAGGGGGTCAATGAAGCTGGAAGATGTCAATTTCAGCCCCGGGGACCTCCTGGTTCCAGAGATACTTACGGGGAAAGGTCCCAACTGCAGCAACCCTTCCCGGGGAAACAAAATGGCGTCTCAATCTCCTGCGTTATGCGGGCTAATAAGAAGGCGCAATGTCATCCGTCACAGCTTCCTATTTGTCCACCTGAGGCCGGGAATTAAATACCAGTCAGTAACCAGCGCCACCTTTCCTGGTATGCATCTCGGTAACCGGGGGGGTCTCGGAATTCCAATAAACGCAGTTCAACTCCGACACAAAAAGGGGGTGGTCGGGGAGACCGAGCACAGCTTTGTGCCTTTAATCCCGCTTGTGAATATTTCGATGGGTTTTTGTTGCCAAAAAACGTGTTGCAATATTTATAGCATTTTTTTTTCTGCTATACAAATCGTCAAACAAACTCCCTGTAGTTTCTCAAAGCTCACATACTGGGTGTGGGACAGATTCGCCCACCAATAGTCCTAAGGACAGGCAAGGAAGTATCCGATAACTGAAGCAGAGAACCTTGACCTGAAGCATTTAAAAAAGGTATATTCCTTGCAGAAAACCACGGTTAAAAAAAAAAAAAAAGTTTCCTTAAAGCAGCAGACCAGCTACCCATATTTTTTAGGGGGGCATTTTATGCTTCCAAAAATGCCATTAGGTCAGTAGGTAAATAGCCCCTGGAACCAGCCTCTCCAATGCAAATCAGCAGCAGGTCTGCTCCGGGGTCGTCTCCTACTGTAGGTGCATGTAAATTGAAATATAAAGCAATCTCTCTGTAAGAACAACATCTCCTGCAGAACGGCCGCCTCAGTCCTTCCCCCGGGACGTTTCCTTGTTCAGAAATTTTCAATATGAATCCCCAATTTAACAAGCATGTCAAGACACTTCAACACCGGGGCCACCCACCGACTGCATGAATGGAAGCCCTCCTTCCATTCTGGTCGCGCCCTTCTGGAATATGTGCTCGAGAAACGTAGCATAGCACAGGGGTGCGCAAACAGGGGGGCGCGACGGTTTTCGGAAGGGGGGGGCGGGGTGGTGCAGCATTTGCAGAGGCCCTGCACTCTTCCCAAGAGTATTTAAATTAAATGCCGGGGAAGCCGTGAGGACTCCAAGTCTCTTACCTGGTCTCGGCCACCTCTTTGGCGACGTGTTGCCATGACAACGTGGCGTCACATGACGCCGCAGGGTCAAATGGCAACGCGTTGCCATGGCAACGCAAGGTCACGCAAGCAGAAAAAAGGTTGCGCACCCCTGGGATACCAGATAAGAAGCCCTTGGCTCACCTAGTCTGCTCATTTCCCCCTCTGCTGTGAAATCTCAGACCCCCCCCATCTGACCCTTGACTTTCATTCGTATTAAGGATAACCGTATGGTCTATCCCAGGGGGGGCGCAGCAGTTACACAGGCCCTGAGCTCTTCCCCAAGGCGTTTAAATTAAATGCCAGGGGCCTCTAACTCACTTGCCTTGATTCAGCCGGGTTTGGGCGACACGGCATCCAATGATGCCGTGGAGTCACGTCACATGACCCAGCGGCATCATTTGACGCTGGCACAAAGGTAAAGGGGGGCACAGCACTAAATGTTTGTGCACCCATGGTCTATCCCAAGCTTGTTTGTACCAATATCAGCGCACTAGGGCAGGGGGGCCCAACTCCAGTCCTCAATAGCCCCCCAACAGGTCTAATTAAGGATATCCCAGCTTCAGCACAGGTGGCTCAATCAGTGGCTCAGGCAAAGACTGAGCCATCTGTGCTGAAGCTGGGATATCTGTCTCAGCATCTCCCCTCATGAAATCCCTCTCCTGGCTTCCGATCAAATCCCGCATCTCACACTCCATTCTTCTCCTCACTTTTAAAGCTTTACACTTTTCTGCCCCTCCTTACATCTCATCCCTAATTTCTCGTTATGCACCATCCAGACTCTTGCGTTCTTCTCAAGGATGTCTTCTTTCTACCCCCTTTGTATCTAAAGCCCTCTCCCGCCTTAAACCTTTTTCATTGACTGCCCTCACCTCTGGAATGCCCTTCCCCTCAGAACCCGACTAGCACCCTTTCTATCCACCTTTAAGACCCACCTTAAGACACACTTGCTTAAAGAAGCATATGAATAGCACTGTGAATATTCTGAACACATGATACATAAAGCTTGGCCCCTTGCAGACGCACTTACCAGAACTCCCTCCTACTGTCTCTGTACGTTCTCCCTACCTACCAATTAGACTGTAAGCTCCTCGGGGCAGGGACTCCTCTTCCTTAATGTTACTTTTATGTCTAAAGCACTTATTCCCATGATCTGTTATTAATATTATCTGTTATTTATTGGATTACCACATGTATTACTGCTGTGAAGCGCTATGTACATTAATGGCGCTATATAAATAAAGACATACAATACAATACAATCCTTAACCAGACCTGTTGGGGGAGGTCTTGAGGATTGGAGTTGAGCCCCCCTGCCCTAGGCCACTAAATGTGCCACCACGGAGGCCAGCAAACATATAAACCTACGAATAACGGCAGCGTCATTACACGCCGGGGCGTTTCAGAGTCAATACACTAAAACTCGCACTAGTGGATTACGCTGCATCGAAATGTGTCCTTTAAAATAGGAACAAGCCCAAGATGCAGAACATTCGGATCCCGCTTCCAAAGTGATGACATGGGAGGGTAATGGCCGGCTGTGTTCGTAGTTATTATGGTATATTAGTCCCCTAGCAACAAGAGGAAACACACAAACCAAGGTTAATTCTGCGCTTTCACGCTCCGAGGCTATAAACAGCACTGGAGTCGAGAGGCAGGTTTGGAAAAAGGAATGAAAGGAGGCCAAAATAAAACAATTTAATCGGAGACGTCCAAAATATTTCTCCCTCTCTCGCTCTCCGGAAAAAAAAAAAAAAAGATGAGAAATTAAACAGCGCTGACAAAAGTAGTAATAGAAACCATGCATAAAAATACACATTCCCTAGGTTTTACTATGCCAAAACGATGCTGTCATCCCCATGTCAAATGGCTGATATATTACATGCATGCATTTCCGAGCAACAGATTTATTTTTAAACCAGAAAAAAAACCAGGTCATTGAAAAGCTCGGTTGCTCAACTTAAAACCGTAGTGGATGAGTAAGTGGTACAGCCACAGAGGGGGGCGTACGGTAGGTTGGAGACCTCCCCCCCCCCACCCCGTGATGGGGGTGAAGTCTCTCTGGCACTGTGTTTCCAACACATTTTAGATTGTAAGCTCTTGGGGGAGGAGGAGGGTCATTGCATCTTCCATGGTAAATGTATTATAAGAGTCTCACAGGGGGAATAGGGAGAAAGGTTTACATGCCAATCATTGGTACAGGGGACCTAGCTAGCCACTTTGCGCTAAGTTACAGTACACAGAGCATAATATGTTTAGTAAATTGCAGTATGAGAGAAGTATGCATAAGTAAGGTTACAGACGCCGTTACATTACAGCTCGGCGCCTGGCTTTTCGGCGATATGGCGGTACCGAGAAGGGGGCCACCATGTCTGCGGAACCGGCCGCATGTGCAGAACAGGCCGGCACGATGTCGCGCATGCGCAGAACGGACCGGTCCGTGGTCGCGCATGCGCAGAATGAGGTGTTTTGCAGATGATGCTCATGCGTAGAGTGGCGCATTGCCGGTCTGCGCATGCGCACATAACGAAAATCGCCGGTTCTGCATTCCGCCGATTTTCGCTTTGCGGCGGGTCCTTAGAACGGAACCCGCCGCATGACTGGGGCCCTCCTGTATACAGCAGGGGTGCGCAAACTGGAGGAGCGACGTTTTCGGGGCGAGTGGAGGGCGATGTGGCTCTTCCCCACAACATTTAAATAGAATGCCGGTAAGCGTGCGAGGCCTCAGCATGTCTCTTACCTTCTCTCTGGCGGCTTCTGGCAACGCGTCGCCAGGACAGCGCAGAGTCAAATGGCAACGCGACATCACGAGACGTGATGTCAAATTATGCCGCCGATGCCGGAAAAAAGGTAGGGCGGGCGCAAACAAAAAAGTTTGCGCACCCCTGCTTTAAAGGAAACTGTTACACGGATTTTAGGTTGCAAACAAAAGTAGATTATACCTGTTTGAAGAACTAGTTTAGAATGTATTATTATTATTAATAATAATTATAATATAGAACGGTTACGCGGACAGCTGCATCTTGCTTGATTTGCAGGGGAAATGGCTGAGGGAGAAGCTCAGTGGTAAGGTCACTGCCCTTGTGTCCGCTTCTTAAGACATTGGGGCCAGTCACTCCATCAACCTGTGCCTCATACACCAACTTTAGACTGTAAGCTCTCTGGACCAGGGACTCCTCGTGACTGCAAACAGTGCTATTGTAAGACAGAAATATGACATTATTACATAAAGACAAGACGTTGGCAAAGACCTGACCAAAGCGGCACACACTTTTTAAAAAGGGGCAGTCCAAGTTGGCGGGTAAGTACAGTATAAGTGGCTTCCTTAGAAAGATTTAATCTCCCTTCAAGTTACTGTCTTACATTTCAATTCCCCCTCCCCCCAAGATAGTAATAAGTATGGTTTGTTGTATGGCAGGGGGTTCTCTACTCCAGTCCTCCTCAAGACCCCCGCGCCCCCCCCCCCCCCAACAGGTCAGGCTTTGAACATATCCCTGCTTCAGCACAGGGTGGCTCAATCAGAGGCCAAGTCTAAGACTGAGCCTTTGATTGAGCCACCTGTGCTGAAGATGGGATATCCTGAAAACCTGACCTGTTGGGGGAGGGGGGGGGAGGGGGGGGGGCTTGAGGACTGGAGTTGAGAACCGCTCTTGTATTGGACACTGGACTCCAGCAGATCAGCCATGGCACCATAATGACCTTGTAAACAAAAGGAACATGAATAAGAGAACCATGCCGGCTGGCAACCTGTCCCATCTTCAACAGAGACAATAATATCCTTCACAGCACTGGTTTACCATGGAAATGTTAAAGGCGCTTATAGTGCTGGCGCCGGCGCCGTAGCGCTAAAACAAATGCATTGTCGCCATCGTCTGCGCTTATATTGCACGCGACAGCTACAAAGCGACGGAGCGACAGTGCTACCAGACATCTGGTAGTCACTGTTATTTGATTTTTTTCGGTGGCGGTCTCCCCACGCGGCCAATCGGGAGCTTCTCTGTGCCTCTGCCCGCCCCTTTTATGACGTCGCGGGTGTCGCCCAAAACCCAAGACACAACTTTTGCAAATAGCGACGGCATCGGTCGCGTCGCTGGCACTATAAGCGCAGCCTTAGACTTGTCTGACGTTAAAACCTATTAAATATATTGGGGTCCTTCCTTGGTGGTTACCCTAGTAGGGACTGACCATTACAGTGGCAGTTCCCTTTGTGTACATAGGGGAAGAGGGGAAAGGCAAAAGAGCGTCCTGGCCCGCCCAGTCTCGCAGTGTATGACATCGGTGACCACCGGGAAACCCCAGTTATGGTGGAGGTCACCAGGCAAGTCCCTGCTTGTGAGCCAATCAGTAACAGTTACCTCAGGGAGGCATTTGTTTTTTTTTACAGGTGTGGGGTGATGTGCGCGATACCGAATTCTGATAAGTGCCATTTTTTCTTGCTGCAATATTTTAACAAGCAGTGGTGTGTTCCCTATAATAATGCTCCCATCTCTTTGAGGTCGAATATCGAGTAGAAAATGACAGGCGCGTTGCTTTTGCAGGTTAGAGATTTCTAGAGAGTCATTAAGATGACGAGCTGTCTGTAGGAAGGAATACCTTCTGGAGAGTTTACAACTTATTTATAATGCTTTGTGTGCGGGACACGGGAGTGATGTGTGGATACTGCTCTGTGTCCGGGAGACGGGAGTGCTGTGTGGATACTGCTCTGTGTCCGGGAGTGCTGTGTGGATACTGCTCTGTGTCCGGGAGTGCTGTGTGGATACTGCTCTGTGTCCGGGAGTGCTGTGTGGATACTGCTCTGTGTCCGGGAGTGCTGTGTGGATACTGCTCTGTGTCCGGGAGTGATGTGTGGATACTGCTCTGTGTCCGGGAGTGATGTGTAGATACTGCTCTGTGTCCGGGAGTGCTGTGTGGATACTGCTCTGTGTCCGGGAGTGATGTGTGGATACTGCTCTGTGTCCGGGAGACGGGAGTGCTGTGTGGATACTGCTCTGTGTCCGGGAGTGCTGTGTGGATACTGCTCTGTGTCCGGGAGTGCTGTGTGGATACTGCTCTGTGTCCGGGAGTGATGTGTGGATACTGCTCTGTGTCCGGGAGTGCTGTGTGGATACTGCTCTGTGTCCGGGAGTGCTGTGTGGATACTGCTCTGTGTCCGGGAGTGCTGTGTGGATACTGCTCTGTGTCCGGGAGTGATGTGTGGATACTGCTCTGTGTCCGGGAGTGATGTGTGGATACTGCTCTGTGTCCGGGAGTGCTGTGTGGATACTGCTCTGTGTCCGGGAGTGCTGTGTGGATACTGCTCTGTGTCCGGGAGTGCTGTGTGGATACTGCTTTGTGTCCGGGAGTGCTGTGTGGATACTGCTTTGTGTCCGGGAGTGCTGTGTGGATACTGCTCTGTGTCCGGGAGTGATGTGTGGATACTGCTCTGTGTCCGGGAGTGATGTGTGGATACTGCTCTGTGTCCGGGAGTGCTGTGTGGATACTGCTCTGTGTCCGGGAGACGGGAGTGATGTGTGGATACTGCTCTGTGTCCGGGAGTGCTGTGTGGATACTGCTCTGTGTCCGGGAGTGCTGTGTGGATACTGCTCTGTGTCCGGGAGTGATGTGTGGATACTGCTCTGTGTCCGGGAGTGATGTGTGGATACTGCTCTGTGTCCGGGAGTGATGTGTGGATACTGCTCTGTGTCCGGGAGTGATGTGTGGATACTGCTCTGTTTCCGGGAGTGTTGTGTGGATACTGCTCTGTGTCCGGGAGACGGGAGTGCTGTGTGGATACTGCTCTGTGTCCGGCAGTGATGTGTGGATACTGCTCTGTGTCCGGGAGTGATGTGTGGATACTGCTCTGTGTCCGGGAGACGGGAGTGATGTGTGGATACTGCTCTGTGTCCGGGAGTGTTGTGTGGATACTGCTCTGTGTCCGGGAGACGGGAGTGTTGTGTGGATACTGCTCTGTGTCCGGGAGTGATGTGTGGATACTGCTCTGTGTCCAGCAGTGATGTGTGGATACTGCTCTGTGTCCGGGAGACGGGAGTGATGTGTGGATACTGCTCTGTGTCCGGGAGTGTTGTGTGGATACTGCTCTGTGTCCGGGAGACGGGAGTGTTGTGTGGATACTGCTCTGTGTCCGGGAGTGATGTGTGG
Organism: Ascaphus truei; assembly: GCF_040206685.1. NCBI lineage: Eukaryota > Metazoa > Chordata > Amphibia > Anura > Ascaphidae > Ascaphus > Ascaphus truei. The sequence goes on along the minus strand of NC_134485.1, from coordinate 418,148,668 downwards.
ATACTGCTCTGTGTCCGGGAGACGGGAGTGCTGTGTGGATACTGCTCTGTGTCCGGGAGTGTTGTGTGGATACTGCTCTGTGTCCGGGAGACGGGAGTGATGTGTGGATACTGCTCTGTGTCCGGGAGTGCTGTGTGGATACTGCTCTGTGTCCGGGAGTGATGTGTGGATACTGCTCTGTGTCCGGGAGTGCTGTGTGGATACTGCTCTGTGTCCGGGAGTGATGTGTGGATACTGCTCTGTGTCCGGGAGACGGGAGTGTTGTGTGGATACTGCTCTGTGTCCGGGAGACGGGAGTGCTGTGTGGATACTGCTCTGTGTCCGGGAGTGATGTGTGGATACTGCTCTGTGTCCGGGAGTGATGTGTGGATACTGCTCTGTGTCCGGGAGTGATGTGTGGATACTGCTCTGTGTCCGGGAGTGATGTGTGGATACTGCTCTGTGTCCGGGAGTGATGTGTGGATACTGCTCTGTGTCCGGGAGTGATGTGTGGATACTGCTCTGTGTCCGGGAGACGGGAGTGATGTGTGGATACTGCTCTGTGTCCGGGAGTGCTGTGTGGATACTGCTCTGTGTCCGGGAGTGATGTGTGGATACTGCTCTGTGTCCGGGAGACGGGAGTGATGTGTGGATACTGCTCTGTGTCCGGGAGTGATGTGTGGATACTGCTCTGTGTCCGGGAGTGATGTGTGGATACTGCTCTGTGTCCGGGAGTGATGTGTGGATACTGCTCTGTGTCCGGGAGTGTTGTGTGGACACTGCTCTGTGTCCGGGAGTGTTGTGTGGATACTGCTCTGTGTCCGGGAGTGATGTGTGGATACTGCTCTGTGTCCGGGAGTGATGTGTGGATACTGCTCTGTGTCCGGGAGTGATGTGTGGATACTGCTCTGTGTCCGGGAGTGATGTGTGGATACTGCTCTGTGTCCGGGAGTGATGTGTGGATACTGCTCTGTGTCCGGGAGTGATGTGTGGATACTGCTCTGTGTCCGGGAGTGATGTGTGGATACTGCTCTGTGTCCGGGAGTGCTGTGTGGATACTGCTCTGTGTCCGGGAGTGATGTGTGGATACTGCTCTGTGTCCGGGAGTGCTGTGTGGATACTGCTCTGTGTCCGGGAGTGCTGTGTGGATACTGCTCTGTGTCCGGGAGTGATGTGTGGATACTGCTCTGTGTCCGGGAGTGATGTGTGGATACTGCTCTGTGTCCGGGAGTGATGTGTGGATACTGCTCTGTGTCCGGGAGTGTTGTGTGGATACTGCTCTGTGTCCGGGAGTGATGTGTGGATACTGCTCTGTGTCCGGGAGACGGGAGTGATGTGTGGATACTGCTCTGTGTCCGGGAGTGATGTGTGGATACTGCTCTGTGTCCGGGAGTGATGTGTGGATACTGCTCTGTGTCCGGGAGACGGGAGTGATGTGTGGATACTGCTCTGTGTCCGGGAGTGATGTGTGGATACTGCTCTGTTTCCGGGAGTGATGTGTGGATACTGCTCTGTGTCCGGGAGACGGGAGTGATGTGTGGATACTGCTCTGTGTCTGGGAGTGATGTGTGGATACTGCTCTGTGTCCGGGAGTGTTGTGTGGATACTGCTCTGTGTCCGGGAGTGATGTGTGGATACTGCTCTGTGTCCGGGAGACGGGAGTGATGTGTGGATACTGCTCTGTGTCCGGGAGTGATGTGTGGATACTGCTCTGTGTCCGGGAGTGATGTGTGGATACTGCTCTGTGTCCGGGAGTGATGTGTGGATACTGCTCTGTGTCCGGGAGTGCTGTGTGGATACTGCTCTGTGTCCGGGAGTGCTGTGTGGATACTGCTCTGTGTCCGGGAGTGATGTGTGGATACTGCTCTGTGTCCGGGAGTGTTGTGTGGATACTGTTCTGTGTCCGGGAGTGATGTGTGGATACTGCTCTGTGTCCGGGAGTGATGTGTGGATACTGCTCTGTGTCCGGGAGTGCTGTGTGGATACTGCTCTGTGTCCGGGAGTGATGTGTGGATACTGCTCTGTGTCCGGGAGTGATGTGTGGATACTGCTCTGTGTCCGGGAGTGCTGTGTGGATACTGCTCTGTGTCCGGGAGTGCTGTGTGGATACTGCTCTGTGTCCGGGAGTGATGTGTGGATACTGCTCTGTGTCCGGGAGTGATGTGTGGATACTGCTCTGTGTCCGGGAGACGGGAGTGATGTGTGGATACTGCTCTGTGTCCGGGAGTGATGTGTGGATACTGCTCTGTGTCCGGGAGACGGGAGTGTTGTGTGGATACTGCTCTGTGTCCGGGAGACGGGAGTGTTGTGTTGATACTGCTCTGTGTCCGGGAGTGTTGTGTGGATACTGCTCTGTGTCCGGGAGACGGGAGTGTTGTGTGGATACTGCTCTGTGTCCGGGAGTGATGTGTGGATACTGCTCTGTGTCCGGGAGACGGGAGTGTTGTGTGGATACTGCTCTGTGTCCGGGAGTGATGTGTGGATACTGCTCTGTGTCTGGGAGACGGGAGTGTTGTGTGGATACTACTCTGTGTCCGGGAGTGATGTGTGGATACTGCTCTGTGTCCGGGAGTGATGTGTGGATACTGCTCTGTGTCCGGGAGACGGGAGTGTTGTGTGGATACTGCTCTGTGTCCGGGAGTGATGTGTGGATACTGCTCTGTGTCCGGGAGACGGGAGTGTTGTGTGGATACTGCTCTGTGTCCGGGAGACGGGAGTGTTGTGTTGATACTGCTCTGTGTCCGGGAGTGTTGTGTGGATACTGCTCTGTGTCCGGGAGACGGGAGTGATGTGTGGATACTGCTCTGTGTCCGGGAGTGTTGTGTGGATACTGCTCTGTGTCCGGGAGTGTTGTGTGGATACTGCTCTGTGTCCGGGAGTGATGTGTGGATACTGCTCTGTGTCCGGGAGTGATGTGTGGATACTGCTCTGTGTCCGGGAGACGGGAGTGATGTGTGGATACTGCTCTGTGTCCGGGAGTGATGTGTGGATACTGCTCTGTGTCCGGGAGTGTTGTGTGGATACTGCTCTGTGTCCGGGAGACGGGAGTGTTGTGTGGATACTGCTCTGTGTCCGGGAGTGATGTGTGGATACTGCTCTGTGTCCGGGAGTGATGTGTGGATACTGCTCTGTGTCCGGGAGACGGGAGTGATGTGTGGATACTGCTCTGTGTCCGGGAGTGCTGTGTGGATACTGCTCTGTGTCCGGGAGTGATGTGTGGATACTGCTCTGTGTCCGGGAGACGGGAGTGATGTGTGGATACTGCTCTGTGTCCGGGAGTGATGTGTGGATACTGCTCTGTGTCCGGGAGTGTTGTGTGGATACTGCTCTGTGTCCGGGAGTGTTGTGTGGATACTGCTCTGTGTCCGGGAGTGATGTGTGGATACTGCTCTGTGTCCGGGAGACGGGAGTGATGTGTGGATACTGCTCTGTGTCCGGGAGTGATGTGTGGATACTGCTCTGTGTCCGGGAGTGTTGTGTGGATACTGCTCTGTGTCCGGGAGTGATGTGTGGATACTGCTCTGTGTCCGGGAGACGGGAGTGATGTGTGGATACTGCTCTGTGTCCGGGAGTGATGTGTGGATACTGCTCTGTGTCCGGGAGTGTTGTGTGGATACTGCTCTGTGTCCGGGAGTGATGTGTGGATTAGTGTTGGACCGGGTCCTACTGTTTTTTTTAAAAAAAACGGGTAACGGGTACCCGGCCAAAATCAAATGATTTACCCGGCTGGGTACCCGGTTGCACTTACCTGGGGGTGGAGGAAGACGGCGGCAACAGCTAGGAAGATCAGCAGAGGTCTTGTGTCGGTGGCAGCATCAGCAGTGTGTGTTCAGCCGGCGCGGGAGCTGCAGGACTCCATAGCAGTGTGAGCTGGGGAGCCATGTGACCGGAGCAAGAGCAGAAGCGTTCCTATTGGACAGCCGCCTGAACACACACTGCTATGGAGTCCTGCTGCTCACGCGCGGGCTGAACACACACTGCTGATGCTGCCACCGCCACAGGACCTCTGCTGACCTGCCTAGATGTCGCAGCGGACTTCCTCGCCTTCCGTCGCTGACAGCAGGTAAGAAATTATGTATTTTTCAGCTACCCTAACATTACCCGGCACCGGGTATTACCCGGCGCCCACTTCTCTGTTGCCGGGTCCGGGTAATTTCCGGGTAGCTGAAAATACGCCGGGTAAAGCCGGGTACCGGGTACTCGGTACATCACTAGTGTGGATACTGCGTTGTGTCCGGGAGACGGGAGTGATGTGTGGATACTGCGTTGTGTCCGTGAGACGGGAGTGATGTGTGGATACTGCGTTGTGTCCGGGAGACGGAAATGGTGTGTGGATACTGCAGATGGAGCAATAGGTGGTGTTACTTGACATTCATGTTATATAAATGTCCTACATCTCAACTCCCCCTCATTATAGTCATTAGCATTAGGTTCTCCCTCCTAAAGCATCAGATGCCCGCCAAAAAGGATTCCTTTCGTGCCAACGTCATTGTCTTTGAAATGTGTGGACCCGATTCAAACCCCAGCGTCAGCTCCTTGTCACCGTGGAGAAGTCACATGAACTCTTTGTGGCAACAGGCTCAAAAATACGATGCAAGCTCAGCAGCCATGTGTGCCCGTCAATGTAAACGCACAGCACAACGTACATGAGCACAGCATTGGGGATAAAAATATCATTATCGTACCTCAATGGGATCTCCCTCTTGATATAACACAAGCCATAGGCTGGGAGACCAGTAATGCGGTGCATTGGTTTCGAAATCACTTGTCATTTTCCTCCACTCTGTCAAATAATCTGCCAGATGTGAGCAGGTCGTTAAGCTGCCTACAAGATTCAGAACACGCGGGAAACGCAATAAACACGTGTGACAGTGCGGAGCAGTAAATCATTGCCGCCCATGCACGGCACGAACAGAGTCCCTTACACAAACACCGGGGGTGCTGAATACTTGCTAGAGTGCTTTTAACTTCCGGTCTCTCTCCATTTGACCCTGGAGGAAGTCGCTTTTCTGCCTACTGGTCATCGGGCATCAGAAATTAGAGGGTAAACTGCATGACTTCGGAATAGTTGTACTGTGCCAACAGGGGCAGAAAGAGAAGAGAGTTCCATAGAGAGGAATGTGAGAGGACCTGGGCGAGATACAGTAACGAGCGGCCTATCTATACCCATGGATAAACGGTTACTGAACTGCTTGTAGGTATTGATCTGTCCTCCACTATATATCCAGTGTGGAAGGCTTCGTCTAGTATGCCATATACAGAGGTGTAAAGCAGCATTTAAGAAAATCAAGATACCCTGTACCTTATTTTAGATTACACCTGGGCAAAGTATAGATACTTACCCTACAGCCATAGTCTCCATTTAAAACATCGTGGTTTGGGACGCAAAAAGGTATCCCACTCCCTTGGGTCTCGGATGCAGTGAGTGGATCCAAATACATGAAGCCCCCTTTCCCCCTGTGTCAGGGCGACTATGTGTGCTGCTATACCTGTGTGGCAAACAGGAGGCCTGATCCTCCGCCACTGGGGAGCCTGGGGTGTATGTATTTCTACTAAACAGAGCCTCCACCTGAGAAGGATCCTCACATAGTAGGATAACCCCTCCCAAGACAATATGCCCAGTAATACACACACAGAGTACGGGGAACAGTATTTACTGGGAGGTAATAAACAATGACAACAATAGGAACAGCAATAGAAATATATGTATACCAACCCGCGGAATATCCCCACAGTACTTGGGTGCAGGGGCACCAGTGTAAAACCACAGAATTCAAATAGGGTGTACTTTCTTTTTCACATGACTGTATATAACCATTTTACTTGTAAGAACTGCCAAGGTATTAGGGAGACTCGGAAGTGTGAATTAGTCCTTTCCTCCCAAGTGTGGGCAGTGACATCTCCAGACTGAAACTCCGCCATATTGTTCTATCCCAGGCAGCATGGATTTGTAGAGGAACATTCGCTCACTTAATATGAAGTTGCATTAAAAAAAAAAAAAAAACACTTATTTTATATTTGGCATACGACAGTTAAAGCACGACAGCAAAATTCCTTGGCACGTTTTGCGCTATTACCTAGAAATGCACAATCCCAGAGATATGCAGAACATGAACTTATACTAACTAAATGAATTAATCACTGTGGTAAAAAAAAAAAAAACAACAAAAAAAAAACAGATTTAAAAAAACCTAGCAAATTATTTTTTTTTTAAATCGTTTTTCCAGTGTAATATTTTCCCATTCGAGATGGCAAACTGCCTAGTCTCCCCCGGAAATCTGTAGATGTTCACCGATAAAGCTTTTCTCCCACGGGTACAAGGGCCAAAGGAAAGCCAAAGTCGCATAAGCCTTTTTGACAAGAAAAAAAAAAAATGAAAATATCCACATCTCCGAATCTAAGTTGCTAATAATACCCGAATGTTTATCCGCAGCCCTAGGGCTCTGGGTGTTTGTTTTCCAGTTGTCCAGAGATACTCCCAGATTTTTTTCCCAGGCTCTTAGGCTGTGATTTTCTCTCTCTCTTTTTTAATTCCCTTTTGCATTCGTGTCTCCTACTTTTAACTCTTCGGATTCCAGGAGAAGCCTACAGTTAAAACGCAACAAAAGCAGCACTGAAGAAAAGCAAGGTCCCCTCCTGCTAACAAAATGAACAAAGTAAAGGCCAAAGCAATGCTTCGTACGCATGCACACCTGGAAATGCGGCAGGGTCAGAGATCAATAAGACATCAGTGGAGCTCCTCTGCCAATTACAGATGCAGGGTAGGGTGTCTTCTTTGCCCATCGGTCACGGTGCATCACCCCCTTTAAATGCCAACAGAGAAGAACCCACTGTGGAAGAGGCTTGTACTGGGCTGACGGAGGGGAGCCTGGGTCAATTCCCGGTGTCGGCTCCTTGTGACCTTGGGCAAGTCACTTTATCTCCCTGTGCCTCAGGCACCAAAAACATAGATTGTAAGCTCCACGGGACAGGGCCTGTAATAATCCTATGTGCTGCGTACCGCGCACTATACTGTCATTGTGAAGCGCCGTGTGTCCCATTGGGAGAATAGCGCTATATAAAAGTTATTATTACATACTCTACAAACCCACGGTCTAGTTGGATATTTGACTTCCCTAACTGCAGTCTTAGTAATGCACTTTAACTCCTATTGTGTCTGTAAGCCTCCTAACATATCACTTAGATTGTAAGCTCTTTGGGGAAGGGTCTCCCTTCCCCCGTATGTTGTAATTTACCTGTCGTACTTATTCCCATTGTTTATAATGTTGGACAGCACTGCATACATTGTTGGCACTATATAAATACAATTATACATACATATGAAATGTTCTCACTTTACACTGGTGGGTGCCCCCAATAAAGAGAGTCTTCCTTGAACAACAACGCTGGAGCGATTCATGATAAAAAGTATCAAACTATTTTTCCTTATTACAAATCTACAATAAAATAACATCACGGATACCCATGGAATAGAAGACTAGGCAGGCAACATGCAACTTCAACATGGTAGACCTGCAAAGGGTCGGGTGTTGGGTCTTCTTCGTTGTTGCACATATCTTAAGAGCAATAGCATTGGAGGGCTGGAAGGATTTGGCGCCATCACATGATGTAGAGTGAGAGCGGCGAGTAACCAAGACCAATTGTGAGCATTTTTATTCAATCCGTGCAAGACAAGAGTTCAAACCAACAGGACCCAAGCAATACGTGCCGTCTGGGGGCTGCCATAGTAGAAAAACAAGACATAGATGGGCGTGGCCTTGATGTCCCCGTGCCAAGTATGCTCATCCAGGTCAAGAACACCCACTACGAAATGGCAATTCCCATATTTTGCAGTTGTTTTTAGGACTTTAAGAGTAACCTGTTTTCTGCATGCCGGTCCAGCAGCTAAAAGGGATAACGTGGAATAGAAAAATCTTTCCCTTCAACTGTTATCTATTGACTTGGATGAGTGACAATACCACTCTTTGAAGTGGGAGAACCCTCTTCTAAGCGCTGCGCCAGGTCCTTATGACATTGGGCAGGTCACTTAATCGCCTTGCGTCTTAGAGACGGAGGGACACATTTACTACTACTACCACCACAACATCTCAAATCCTCTGTAGCCAACAAACACATGCCTTAAATTTCTCCAAAATTAAACATTAAAAAAATAATCTTCTGAATGTTCTCTCAGATTATGCAGATAACAGTTTCTCTGGTTAAACAACAAGAAGCGAACATGTCCAACCCTTAAATAGCAACGTACAACAAGACCTCCGACCTCAAGATCGACAGACGAAAACCACCACAAGTGACGGGAAAGGGAAGAGGTAATCTGAAACAGCCTCATACTTTCCCAGGGCCCACTGTTTTTTAGGAAACACAGGAGCAAGGAAAGAGATGGAGGGTAAAATGTGCATGAAAAGGGGTGTCCGAAGGAAACCCCGTGACCAGACCATGAACAAGCGTCAACTATCTGTAGTTTTCATTCTAACCACCAAAAGACAACATGGAAAGTTCATACCATCTACTATATTTGATAGATTTCACTTTGAAGTTGAAAGTATTAAAATGCAACAGGGGTTTAACCTCAAGTCTATAGAATTTGGCAAATCCTCTTCTGGCCAAAAATATTGCCCATATCTAGCCACGATCACAATTTTTTCAACCAACAATAACAACACTTGAATGAGTGCCTTCTTGTACCTAGTAAAACATGTTGTTTGGAACGGAGCAAATTAGCAAAGTGTAACGTGCCCCACACAGAATACCTAGAGTTGGCAGAATTGTACAGAAAGGATAATGAGGTCCGTTAAGGCTGTGTTTATAGTGGGGTCTACGGCGCTGCGCAACGTCGCAGTCGCCAGTACTATAAAGTCGGCTTTAGAAGGGAGGATAGTGGTAATGAATTACCAGAGCTATAGAAATGAGGCCCCCCTTGCAGCCAGCAGATTGTATAAATTATTTCCCCATGACTTGTGTCGCTGTGCCGAAAACTCAGCAAATACACTGGGTTATTAAAATGGGTCTCCAGCGCTCAATAGACAGCAGACTTTTACATTAAGTATTGATCTTCAAGAGCATACCAAATATTCACTCCAAAATACATGAGGATTAAGGATAAACATATTACCACTGTTCAGTATACCAAGCCTACTGCTCACAACACCGTATACCAAGCCTACTGCTCACAACACCGTATGCCAAGCCTACTGCTCACAACACCGTATGCCAAGCCTACTGCTCACAACACCGTATGCCAAGCCTACTGCTCACAACACCGTATATCAAGCCTACTGCTCACAACACCGAATACCAAGCCTACTGCTCACAACACCGTATACCAAGCCTACTGCTCACAACACCGTATACCAAGCCTACTGCTCACAACACCGTATACCAAGCCTACTGCTCACAACACTGTATACCAAACCTACTACTCACAACACCGTATACAAGCCTACTGCTCACAACACCGTATACCAAACTACTACTCACAACACCGTATACCAAGTCTACTGTTCACAACACCGTATACCAAGCCTACAGCTCACAACACCGTATACCAAGCCTACTACTCACAACACCGTGTACCAAACACGGTGTACTCACAACACCGTATACCAAGCCTACTGCTCACAACACCGTATACCAAGCCTACTGCTCACAACACCGTATACCAAGCCTACTGCTCACAACACTGTATACCAAGCCTACTGCTCACAACACCGTATACCAAGCCTACTGCTCACAACACCGTATACCAAGCCTACTGCTCACAACACCGTATACCAAGCCTACTGCTCACAACACCGTATACCAAGCCTACTGCTCACAACACCGTATACCAAGCCTACTGCTCATAACACAACCCTGTCAAATATTTCCACCTTCCCTCCTTTTTAGGAGCCTAACCATACAGTCAGATTCAAAGGTAAAATGCATTGTATCACAGAGACAGAGCAACACATTCAACTTGAAAGGATTACATACTGTAGGCTACATCAGTAACAAAAAGATTACACAGAATATATTTTTTTAACACACTGAAATAGACTGGGTGGCAATTTACCAAAAAAAGGTCATTACCCTCACATTTTATTCCACTCATGACATTCAAGAGAGACCAGATAAAACCGGCCATCAAGAAATGTATAAAAAGATACCATACTGGGTTAATAGACAAGAAATACCTAGTACAGCCTACAAGACAGGCAACAGCATCGCACTGTTGTCCAAGCAGATGACCCATCTAAATACAAAGGTTGAACACTTTTTATCCTCCCGTAAACTGGGCTGTTCTAAAGGCAGGGAGCGTTCCGTTTGTTATTCTGTTACTGAAGGCGATTTCACACACCCAAGACCTGGCACTAAATAGATGATTACATCTTACATAACCTGTCTTATGAGTCTAGTCGTGTATATCATCAAGTGTCCCTGTGAGCTATGCATGTCAGGAAAAACTAAATGAAATGAAGTTGTGCTGGGAGCAGAAGAGTGCTGTAAATAAAACGAGAAGTGCACCTACAGTACACTGCAAACACATTTGACGCCACTGCATCCTTTCTGTTGATCGTTATAGAACTTTTACTCAACACACAGGACAGGGAACAGGGGCAGACTCCTGTTACAATGTAAAGCTCACTGGATATACAGTCACTCAGGTCTCAACAAGGCTCCCCAAGAAGAATGCACGAGGCCCAGGAGAAAAATCTACACCTGGGCCCCCAAGTTGTTGAGCGGGCTCCCGAGACCCTGTTGAGATACCCACCTCTTGCACTTGGCGGGCCCGTCAAAGAAAGGGGCCCACCCATCCAGCCAGTCCCAGAAGTTCCAGGTTCAGCCAGCCAGGTCCCCCCCCCTTCAACGGTGGGCCCAAGACCCTCCCATCTTCTGATGGTAGCCCTGCGTCTCAATGATACACTGGAATTACATGACTCTAGGTAACAGATTAGAAGTGGGCCGATATTTTTTTTCAACGTTTCCCAATAGGGCTTCCCCTGAATATTAGGATGTTTATTCCATTGCGCTCCCTCCCCCCCCTCCAGAAGTCTTAGAAATTACTTCCCAATCTTACCATTTTAAAATCGCCAACAAATTATATTCAAACTACATGCTGTTCATCAGAGATTCCTATCCCTGGTGATCCATGCATGTGCTGGGGCAGTGCTAGCATATGATATGACCTCCGCTATTCAGTTTTAAGCAGTCTATCAGGCCGATGTTCTATTAAGGGCATTGACTATTGCCCATCACGGACACACTCGGCGACACTCCTCTTCCTGCGTGCAGAGAGGATTTTTGTTCCAACATTTTGATTGTTTACATACACACCTGTAATACCCACACAGCTGTCAATTCAAAGCAGAGACATTTACTGATGTAACAACCGATTTCACTTTGTTTATATGGATCAATACAAAACTGTCACTCCAGTCTAAACGCGCACAATGACTCCTAATGCATGCTCACCTGCCTCATATACTGGTTAATCTAGTGCACACGCAATCTGTCAATCTAATACATGAACACCTGTGCACACAAGTTGTACTGTACACAGCTGTCAATCTTGGATGTATTCACCTGTCAATCTAACATGTGAATGTGTAACCTGCCTGCAATACAAACACACTACAGCACTCCGCATACTGCCCTTTCCCCAACCACTTCACTGCCCACGTGGGCTGCCACGCCACACGTTACATACAAACTTTGATGGCAGATAAGAAGCACTTGGCCCACTAAATCAGCCTAGTTTCTCCGCTGTAAAACCTCACACCCCATTTGATCCTTGGGTTTTCGTATTTAGCCTTATTTCTATCCCAAGCATGTCCGAGTTGCCTTACTGTATTAGCCCCAACCCCCTCTGTTGGGAGGCTGGTCCACGAATCCACTACCCAAGTGGCCCCTCCGTGTCAATGAAGGGGTCATGGATACAGCATTTCAGGCCAGAACCAGTTTTCTGTACATATCGTATTACTGTAACTTTGGTATCACATTCTTCCTTGTGCAATGCTACTCTGGAGGAAGTACAATAATGTAACAGTTTGCGTTAACCACTGCAGTGTTCCATCCATCGTGTCCCTTGGGTCGGTGTATAGCAAGGACACCTGACTTGGCAAGGTTACAAAGGAAAGTAGAAGGTATTACACAACCCGTTATGCGCAACATCCCCAATGATACCAAAACTATGGCCTGGATATTGCGGTGTTAATGTGTGTTCTAACAAATTGGGATTGCCCCAATACATCTATATATTTTTTCATTCACCTGTATCTATATATCTATACAAAGGGCTTAGGTATGTTTTCGTACAAAGATTCAGCTGTTACAGGGATGCTAAGCAATGTCAGCAAAGAGGGGAGGAGAGATGGCAAGGTCAGGAGAAGACAGGTGGATAACGAGGAGTAGGGAATGGAGAGTAGTGTGCACATGGGGTAGGAGGAGGGAGTGCAAAGAAGGGAGGAGAGAAACAGCAAGGCGAGTAGGAGGAGGAAACAGAGAGACGGCAAGGAAAGGAGGACACAGATAAGACGAGTAAGAGAGGAGAGTGTAGTATGCACAGGAAGGAGCAGACACAGTAAGGCCACGCTTATAGTGCTGGTGACGTGACAGATGACGTCACTCGTCGCCACTGGCGAAAGTTGTAATTCGGTTTGTAGCGACGTCGCTGGCGACAAGGCCAGTGACGTCACTAAGGGGGCGGACCGAGCAATTTGATTGGTTTAGAGACAGTCACATGTGGCGACTGGCTCTAAAATATCAAATTTACCCGGCGCCAAAATTTTTGGTAGCTCCGTCGCACTTACTATAAGCGCTTGCGACGGAGTCAATTTATTTGTTTCGGAGCGATGTCACAAGGCACTATAAGCGCAGCCTAAGGCAGGGAGAGCAAATAGGGGAGAGTGCAGAGGAGCAGGGCATGATGGAGAGGAGACAGAGAGAGCAAGGAGAGGAGGAAACCGAGGGAGACAGCAAGGAGAGGAAGAGACAGAGGGATGACGAGGAGTAGGGAATGGAGAGTAGAGTGCACATGGGGCAGGAGGGAATGCAGAGAGGGGAGGAGTGACAGCAAGGTGAGTAGGAGGAAACAGAGAGACAGCAAGGAGAGGAGGAGACAGATGAGTAGGAGAGGAGGGAGTGTAGTGTGCACAGAGAGGAGCAGACACAGTAAGGCAGGGAGTGCAAAGAGGAGCAGGGCATGATGGAGGCGAGAGTAAGGTGGGGGGTAGAGGGGACGAGACAGCACGGCATTACAGGGCGGAGTGAAAACAAAAAGTTTAATTAATAACTTTTCACATCGGCGTATTACGCCAGGTACAGCTACTGTAGTTAGCTAGCTAGTAAGGGAGTTGCGACCTGCATCTCATTTGCAGCACTACAAAAAGTGGTAACTCATGCCTGCGATACAAAGAATCACATTAACTTATAGAAATCTGCGATAATCAGGGTTAACGATGCGCGTTTGCATGCGTGGGGAGGGTTGGGAAGGAAGGGGTTGTCGCACCTCACTTTGCTACCATGGGGTTATATTGTAACAGACCTAAAACACTGTGGCAGAAAATGATTTCACCCCTTTATTGTCCGAGGTAACAATGCATTGCAAAGACGCCTTCACACCCCAAAGGGGTTAACATTAACACCATACAAATAAAACAAATAGAATATTCATGTCAATTTTAAGTCTTTAGTGGCTAACTAGACATGAGGTTTTTAAGGGGTTAATGTACTGTATTAATCAGTTCAGTTATTAGCTACTTTCTAGGTTGGATAGTCTGATCTTGCCTATGTCTGTAGTGGCAATAATATACATACTGTAGGCAAGATCTGCCAGCATGGTCATACAACGCTGCGATATTAGTCAGCGGCAGCCCGATATCACTCGAGAACAGAGTTTGCATAGCATGTGAATAGCCGTTTACGTCATTTTGCACACATCTGTATGTATGCAAGTGTATCTTTATTTACATGGCGCCATTCAGGTACATGGCGCTGTACAAGACACGTGATATAATATAACAACACATGATGGGAAGAAGCGCTACAGACACTAAACAATAAGAAAAGGAGTCCCTGCCCCGAAGAGCTTACAACCTAAGCGGCAAGAACTTACAGAGACAGGAGGAGGGTGTTCTGGTAAGTGTGTCTGCAAGGGGTCATGGTCAGGGCATGAGATCTATAGTATCAGCCAGCGGATCTACCCATATGCTTAAAGAGGTGTGTTTTAAGAAAGGTCCTAAAGGTGGGGAGAGGGTGCTAGTCGGATATAGAGGGGAAAGGTATTCCTGCAGTGTGGGGCAGTGAGGGAGAAAGGTTTTAGGTGGGCGAGGGCTTTAGATACATAAGGAGTAGACAGAAGACATCCTCGAGCAGAGCGCAGGAGTCAGGCAGGTGTGTAGTGAGAAATTAGGGCTGAGATGTAAGGAGGGGCAGGAGAGTACAGCCTTAACAGAGAGGAGGAGAATTGTGTTAGTAATACAGGATTTAATAGGAAGCCAGGAGAGGGATTTCAGCAGGAGAGACTCAGAGACAGATTTAGGAGAGAGTAAAGTGATTCTAGCGTTTAGGATAGATTGAGGGGAGATGGGTGAGAGGTAGGAAGGCAGGAGAGTAGAAGGCTACAATAGTCGAGACGGGAGACAATGAGGGCCTGTGTTAAGAGTTTTAGCAGTAGAGCGACAGAGGAAAGGGCGTATCTTTGCAATGTAACAGGTTTTAGCTACATTGTGAAGATGACAGGAGAATATGAGGGAGGAGTCAAATGTGACCCCTAGGAAGCGTGGTTGTACTACTGGGTGTTTGATAATGCTTCCAACACTAATGTAGAAGGATGATATAGCGGAAAGACATCAGAAACTTCAGGTCTGTACAGCAGGTGTATGGTCAGGGGTTGAAACGCAAATGTGTATGTCTTCAGCATAGAGGTGATATTTGAACCCAAGAGATGTGATAAGGTCACCTAGAAAGTATATGTAGAGAGAAAGAGAAGAAGAGGTCACAGGATAGAGCCCTGGGGCACCACCATAGAAAGATCAACAAAGGAGGAGGAGGTGTTAGCAAGAGAGACACTGGAAGTACGATGGGAGAGGTAAGAGGAGATCCAGGATGGAGCCCTGTTACGGATACCAGGAGTATGGAGGATGAGAAAGTGAAGAAAGTGGTCCACAGTATCAAAGGCTGCAGAGAGGTCGAGTATGCATGCTCGTTTGCGATAGTCGTTAACTTTAACACTCTTGCATATGTATCTAGGCGACGCATACTCCTTCTGCATGGCAATTAGTGATTCTGGCATTAAAAAAAAAATGCTTGGGACCATGTGCTCTCTACACCCAGCGATCACTAGGTCCAGATCCAGAAGAATGGTGCTACTAGGTCTTCTAACCCTCAAAGGGTAAAAGGAGTTAACTGTCTTCTGTCCCTACCAAGATCAAGTAATCCGGCTTTACAACTCGGCACAATCCTGTGCAGATTGCAGATTTGCAAACATCTTCCACCCCCCCCAACGGCTTTTCTGTATTTGGTACCAGCGTCTAAAGATGCAAAACTTGAGGCACATATGGGAACATGAAGAAAAATCATAATTAATTGATGCATTCCTCTGGGGAAACAGAGTAATCATATCTGAGCCAGCACATGGCTATCCTACCTTCTCCCTCTTCCTCACTCTGGATTATTGGTTCAATATAAACAGGGCTAATAAAAGAAGTAAAAAATAAATAAATAAAAGATAGTGAGGGGGAGGAGAAGAGCCCCTGAGATGGGACTGTGCCATCAATAAAAGAAAAAAAGTTTCAGAACAGAATGATGGCGCTGTGGCTTTAACCCATTTGACACCAGAACAGCCTGCAAGGCATTACAGTGGCAACACAGGGGTTAACCGGAAAGTGCAGCCGTTCAAATGAGATCAGGGAGGTTTGAAGCAGGCCCCAAGCTGTCCTGAGAGCTCTTTCACCAAATATGGATGGTTTTCGCCTCGGTTTTAGTCATGCAGGATTCAGCCCAACAGCTCTGCTTTCCAGATGGTTAGGTCATGGAGTAACAAACCCAGTGTCTTACCCCTCCTTCCCCATCACCACCTCCCCTCTCCTCCCCCATCACCACCTCCCCTCTCCTACTTCCCCATCACCACCTCTCCTCCTTCCCCATCACCACCTCCCCTCTCCTCTCCTCCCCCATCACCACCTCCCCTCTCCTACTTCCCCATCACCACCTCTCCTCCTTCCCCATCACCACCTCCCCTCTCCTCCTTCTACCAGTCAGCAATAAATCCAGCTCCTTCTTGCCTTTCAGACCCACAGCCCAAGCAAGTCGTCCAAATGCCATACTGCAGGAATCCTGCATAGATACATTAACACATCTTCATGTTCTTGGCCAAGTCACAGAAAACTTTTCTTTGCTGCACTGGAAGCGGAGGCCCAAGCCTACCCTCCTTTCATGACTGTCACCGGTTTTCCGGTGGGTTCACTCTCACATCTCCTGCAGCGCTTTAGAAAAGTTGTAGGTTGCGATACCTTTTAATGATCCCACGTTCGATAAAACCTTAAATAAAAACAAGGAATAAGCTGCGAGCAATATCAACGTTTGTTACAGAAATCCATGTTAAAATGGACAACAAGCAAAAACTGGGAGTGCTCATTTGCATGACATTACCCAGAATCCCTGGCGGCAGTGGAAGCACTGTATGGTATGAGATAATGGGGTGGAAAGCAGAGACCTGAGATGTGAATGTGCTCACACGTGGTACTTTTAATTTGCTGAACACTACGGTGGAGGGTCTTTGTCCCGTGTTTGCTCGCTATAACTTATTTTGTGTCTGGTTACAAAAATACAACATTATAGTAAGTATCCTATTATTTAGGCCAAAGTGATAGTTTGAACAATGAACAACCACCATTTCGTGCAATGAACAAGGACATTTATCAACTACAATCAAGGTCTTACAGCTGCAACCACTGGTTCTATAATCGTACTGTACAATACATGTTTTCCTTTTATTCTGTGCGTCACTTTCCCAATCCTTTATGATTATCTTTATAATATTCAGGTAAAGTCACAAGTGCTGGTCCCTCCCGTGGTCCTTCTCAGGTTCCCCTGAATGTCAGAGCTCTTTCTGCACATAGTTACAGCGAGTCGCTCTCTGAGAGCAGTGTCCCACATCGGTACAGTAGAGGAGGCGCAGGAGTTCCACTTACATTCCTGATATCCGAGGGCCGGTCAGGCCCACTATAACCTCCCATGCTTACTGTTTTTTAGGATTCCCAGTAGACTTCAAGGGGGCGTCACTGACAGAAGTCAACATTTATTCATTAAAATTTAATTTTCTGCTCCAGAAACCCCAAAAAAGGGACCAATGCGTGTCCTTGGAGGCGGACAACTCCTTATGATCACATGAGCCGATCTATATGCACCACTGCTGCCCTGGTAATCCCCGCAGAGAGAAACGTGGGACTCCTTACATGCAGTTATCAGTAATAATCCATGGCAGTCCAAATATCAGCGAGATTCATAGAAAAGCAGCTGAAAAAACGTAGAAAACAATTGCCGATATCACATACTTTGTTGGGTTTAAGTATGAAAAGTATAAAGTAAAAGTAGGCGTGGGCACGTGGTGCACTTAATGAATCTGTATTTGGGGGGTTTGGAAGGAATGTCCTATAAGTGTTTTATGTCCAATGCTGTTGATCTAGTTACACAAGCGCCACGGGGGAAAGTTTACACATCCAGCAGTTACACATATCTGTCGCTGCTTCCACCAAGCTCAACCGGAAGGATGGGGAGCAGACACCCTGGATCATCGGAACACTGAGACACAGAGACTGTGCCAAGCAACTTAAAAATAGAAAGAGAGATAGCCGGGGCGCTACTGTTCAATAGTGTGCTGGCAGAGGGGCCCGGGACACACGGTATGGAATCGTTTGCCTTTTAAAGCAAAGGAACAAGGTTGAGGTGCATACCCCTAGAAATTGTATGTGTTTTGTGTGTGTACACACACACACACACGCACACACATACTGGTTTCTCAAAACTGCTCCATCCTTTTCATGTAGATTAGATCAATACCAATTGAGCCACCTGTGCTGAAGCAGGGATATCCTGAAAACCTAACCTGTTGGTGGCCCTTGAGGACTGGAGTTGCCCACACCTATTTGACAGACCCTTTGCTGCCAGACGAGCCCCTCTAGCAGTTAACCCCTTCACTTCCCCAGTTACGCACGGTGTACGACAAAGCTGCCGCTCTGATATTTGTTTTTCTTCCTGGGGCTGTACGCGACCAGCAGGGGGTCTGGGGAGAGACGGGGAGGGGGGCTGTTCGCGTTACACGCTGAAGCCTTCCCAAGCCCCTTACATTCGGTACGGTGGCCGGAACAGAAGCATCACGACAAAGTCAGCGAAGTCGTGACATGGCTGAGCGCTTTCAGTCCAACATATCACAAGGGAAGGGAGGTAAACATAAATGACGCCCTTGACAAAGCATTAGCAAGATCACACCTTTAATATGGAGTACAATTTTGGGCACCACTCCTTAGAAAAGACATTATGGAACTAGAGAGAGTGCAGATTAGAGCCACCAAATTAATAAAGGGCATGGATAATCTGATTTATGGGGAGAGGCTAGCTAAATAAGATGTATTTACATTAGAAAAGAGGCAGGGAAGCCACACTCGTGATGTCAGACGTGGTGATAGAAATAAGCCGAAAATAATTAGAAAAGAGGCGTCTAAGAGGGGATAGGATAACTATATACAAATATATTCGGGGACAGTACAAGGAGCTTTCAAAAGAACTATTCATCCCAAGGGCAGTACAAAGGACACAGGGCCATCCCTTTAAGTTGGAGGAAAGGAGATTTCACAAGCAACAAAGGAAAGGGTTCTTTACAGTAAGGGCAGCTTAAATGTGGAATTCATTGCCCATGGAGACTGATGGCAGATACAATAGATTTGTTCAGAAAAAAAAGGGCTGGACATCTTTTTAACACACACATTCCCAGCTAGCTCAAACTCCTACACCCACCACATCATGAATATATATTTATATCAAAAAGAGTGCTACTGGGCATGGCAAATGTATACAACAAAAGACAGAAGTGCTGTAAGGTTTGTTGTATACATTTGCCAAAGGCGTGATCATTTGGCTCTGATGCAATTTCTACCGTTCACTTGCTGAGCGGCACATGGCCCTTTTATGTAATGAGAAAACCTTGCTGACATTATTCCTGGAAACAGGAAGTGCTCAGTTGCTGGTACTGTGTGTGTGAGAGGCTGAGGCTGAGTCCCCTGTGCCGCTGAGCACGTGGTGCTTGGCGAGGTTGCTTCTGGCTATATCAATTTTTATGTCCCCGCTCACGCGGAGCGCGCACGGACGCTCACCCACGCTTGGCACTTGCGTAAACAAAAAAAAAAATTAACTTTGAACCGCACTCAGCTTCCCTGCAATGCCCCTCCCCCCCCGCGCACATGCGAAATAGCGCGGACACCCATCGCTCATGCTTGGAGAGTTGGTGACGTCCCTGCTCTCCAAGCATGAGCGCGGTCAGCGGCACAGGGGACTCAGCCTTATTAGGGATAGGTACGTCAACTCATCTCTAATTAGCTTGTACATGCTGCTTAACCTCTCGAGTGACCCTCTGAGCTCTGCACAGAGCTTCATTTTAAACTCCCGACAGTTCATATTTAAAACACTTTATCTCCAGAATGAAGCATCAGATTGAAAAAATTAAAATGGAAAAAAAAAAGCTTTGGAAAGGCCCACAAATAAAATGGTGATCAGCACCAACCGACTGCGGCATCAAAGTATGGGTCTTACCTATTTTTTATTTTTTATCTTGTGAACCATAAATAGGAGTCTTTTCCTGCCGGGAACACGGGTATGACGCGTAGCAGAGACCTGCGTTTATTGTTTGACTAATGATGGCAGCACAATTCCCTCGGTAAACAAAGCAACGGAGAAAAGCCAACTATTTTCTGATGACAAAATAATGTCTTCTAGTAATCGGGTAAGGTGTCAAGCGTTGTAAAACCCCTCGAAACCATTTGTTTATCATGAAAAAAAAAAATATATATATATATATATATATATATATGTGTGTGTGTGTGTGTGTGTGTGTGTGTGTGTGTGTGTGTGTGTGCTCAAACCTGTGACCATGCAGCAAGCTTAAGCCTATAGGGAACCATGTTTATGGTTTTGAAGCAAAAGGTGGCACTGTGTGCTCATTTGCATGTCATTTCCCAGAATCCCTAGCTGCAGTAGAAGAACTGTGTGCTGGGTGATAATGGTGAAAGGCGGGGTTGCAGACCTGTCTAAGACATGAAAATGAGCGTACAGTAATATTTCCATTTGCTATATATATATGTTTAACTTGCCACTGTCCTTAGGTCACTTTTGTCCTTGGTGGGACAGCAGGTTGAAGTGTTCTTGAAACCTTGGCCATTAAATAATTTGGAAGCTAAAAGGTGACCATTATAGCCAGTGTTCGACAATTATATACATTTACTCGCCCGGGGCGGGTGGATTTAACCCCCGGGCGAGTAAATATTGGCCCAAGCAGCACACATGTGTTTTTTAAATATCCCGCGCTCGCGCTGCTGATTTTCCCGCGCTCGCGCTGGAGGAAAAAAAAAAAAGCCTGAGGCGGGTTCATGTTGTTGGGGGAGATTACACCGCCTCCGGCTCTCTGAGCAGTGGCTTCCCTCCTCAGCGCTTCTACTCCTCCCCCTTCCGGCAGCCAGCCCCTTCCACGCCTGTCTGCCTCAGGCCCCTGCAGGGCCATCTGTCGCCCCTCCCTCCCTTCCATCAGGCCATCTGTCGCTCCCCCCCCCTCCCTTCCATCAGGCCATCTGTCGCTCCCCCCCCCCCCTCCCTTCCATCAGGCCATCTGTCGCTCCCCCCCCCTCCCTTCCATCGGGCCATCTGTCGCCCCCCCCCCTCCCATCGGGCCATCTGTCGCCCTCTCATCGGGCCATCTGTCGCCCCCCCCCCTCCCATCGGGCCATCTGTCGCCCTCTCATCGGGCCATCTGTCGCCCCCCCCCCTCCCTTCCATCGGGCCATCTGTCGCTCCCCCCCCCTCCCTTCCATCGGGCCATCTGTCGCCCCCCCCCCCTCCCATCGGGCCATCTGCCGCCCTCTCATCGGGCCATCTGTCGCCCCCCCCCCTCCCTCCCATCGGGCCATCTGTCGCCCTCTCATCGGGCCATCTGTCGCCCCCCCCCTCACTTCCATCGGGCCATCTATCCCCTCCTCCCTCTCATCGGGCCATCTGTCCCCTCCTCCCTCCCATCAAGCCATCTGTGCCCCCCCCTCCCATCGGGCCATCCGCCCCCCCCCCCCCCACCCCAATCTCTCCCGGCCTCCGTGACCCCGCGTGACAGCTCGGATCAGCCCGTCGTGAGAAGATGGTCTCCTCCTTCACCATCTTCAGCCACTGAGCTGAGGCTGCCGCTGCCCTCATGTCCCGGCCGCATCACTAGCCCCCCCCCCCCCCCACTCCTCTCTCCCCTGTGTCCGGATCCTTCACTGCCACCCGGTGACCCGCGTGACAGCCGCCGAGGGCGACACCCGGCCTGCCGGTTCCTTGCCTGTCACAGAGACCGGAGACCACAGCGATCCACGGTGAGTAAGGGGGGGGGGGGGGGGGGGGAGAGTGTGTGTGTGTGTGTGTGTATTTGTGTATATGTATGTGTGTGTGCAGGGGGGAGTGTGTGTGTGTGTAGGGGGTAGTGTGTGTGTGTGTGTGGGGGGGGGAGGGGGGAGAGAGAGACCACAAGTAGTCAGTCACCCACCCAGTCAGTCACCTACCTACTCAACCACACACCCACCCACTCACCTACCTACCCAACCACCCACCCAGTCAGTCAGTCACCCACCCAACAAGTCAGTCACCTACCCACCCACCCAACAAGTCAGTCACCTACCCAGACAGTCAGTCAGAACAGTCAGTCTCCCTCTCTCCCCCTCCCTCCCCCTCCCTCTCTCTCCCTCTCTCTCCCTCCCCCTCCCACTCTCTCCCACTCTCTCCCACTCTCTCCCACTCTCTCCCACTCTCTCCCTCCCCCTCCCACTCTCTCCCACTCTCTCCCACTCTCTCCCACTCTCTCCCACTCTCTCCCACTCTCTCCCACTCTCCCCCACTCTCCCCCACTCTCCCCCACTCTCCCTCCCCCACTCTCCCTCCCCCACTCTCCCTCCCCCACTCTCCCTCCCCCACTCTCCCTCCCCCACTCTCCCTCCCCCACTCTCCCTCCCCCACTCTCCCTCCCCCACTCTCCCTCCCCCACTCTCTCTCTCGCCCCCACACTCTGGATCTGGATATCTTATTTACCCTATATATCTTAACTGCCCTATACTACACCGAAATAACCTATACTGCTGTCTTCCAGATCTGACTCAAGCTTCACACGGAAGACATCAGAAGACAGGTAGGGAACACATCCCCTCCAATGTATAACATTGCGGGAGTTAAGGTACCTGGACATTGAGGGACTGCGGATCAGGTAAGATCCCAGACGGGATTGCTGCTTCAGATATTGTGAAGTGGGGACGTCCAGACACTGGTTATGGGGTTCAGGAAACTAGTCATTCACACCTGGCTTTTATTTCTAGATCCGACATTTACACACACACACACACACACACACACACACACACACACACACACACACACACACACACACACACACACACACACACACACACACACACACACACACACACACACACACACACACACACACACACACACACACACACACACACACACACGTAACAAGGCCTAATTGTAGTATAATGTAATACAATAAATACATTTATGTCAAAAACGAATGTTATGACTAGGAATTTATTAAATGTATTTTATTTATATATTTTATTTTAAAGCGGGGTCGGAGGCGGGACTAGGGTTGGGGGCGGGACTAGGGGTGGGGTTGGGGGCGGGACTAGGGGCGGAGTTGGGGGCGAGACTAGGTGGCGAGTAGATTTTTTGGTTGGGCGAGTAGATTTTTGGGTGATTTGTCGAACACTGATTATAGCTACATAACTGGTAAAATCAAGCACCGCTCTTGCACTGATTTTTACACACACACGCACACACGCACGCACACACGCACGCACGCCTGGCAAGTAAGGCCTCGGACATGCTTACCGCTGGCGTGCTGATGCGCGCTGAGGCTCAGGGAAAGCGGGTGCTTTCCCTGGCCTTGCGGTTGCTTGTCCTGCTCGCCGAAAGGGGGTGGGCCAGGGACGTCACTGGCCGGGGGCGGGCCAGTGACGTCACGGAGCTGGTTCGCCCTCATTGGGCGAAACGCTCACGTGACCGGCCTGTCGCGCCGGCAAGCGGGGGAATTTTAAATTCCCCTAAGACCTGCGCTTCCGCAAGCGCGCGGAAGCGCAGGTGAGTCCCTACTAAAGCCGCTCTAATTGCGACTGTAGGGGCTCAGTGCTGAGCGGGAGCGCGCATCAGCGCGCTTCCGCCAGCAAGCAGGCAACATGGCCCAAGGCCTAAGGCTTCTACTCCTAAATATGGAAGACAGCAAAAAGCAATGGCCCTCATTCTGAGGCTGGAATGTCCCCGGGCTTGGCAGCGGTCAGAAAGAAGGCAGAAGGTGCTAAGAACCCCCAGAGTTTAAACAAAAGCCGTCATTCAATCCTAGGTCTGGCCACCTACAACTGCCGGACTCTCTCCAGTGAAGCAGCACCAAGAACTGGAAGACAAACTTGAAAATATAGAAAGGGATATTGTTGGTCTTAGTGAAGTAAGCAGAAAAGATGTCCCCTGCCTCTTCTAGTGCGGACACCCTGTATTACAGATGTAGCCCTTTTACCCTAAGTGAGATTGGGGTGGGTATGCTTTCTCCAGCTACTTCTAGGTGTGTTGGGCTGTGACCTGTTGGTGAACAGGAGGGCTGAGTGCTCCGCGATGGTGAGGGGAGAGCCAGAACGGGGGTGCAGGTTACCTTATTCCTGAGTAGTGCAGCGCCTCCAGTCAGCACAGATTCTCTGCAGGGGCAGGGGATGGACCATGCTGACACCTTCATCTTTCTTTCTTTCAGCAGGCAGTAATCACACTGGTCCTGATATTCTCTCCCATGCTGGTCAGAGCCCTGACTCAGGTATTTGGCCCCTTTCAGGCCTGTTACTCTTCCCTCACATCCCTTGGGGGATGGAGGAAGAGGCTCCTCACTCCACAAGTGGAGGGGAAAGACCAGGACCACACTCCAGACATAACTGAACTCACTAATTTAGGAGAGTGTCAGAATTTATAACCGGAGATTGGGGGTTGGAACCCTGCCCCATATCAGAACAGGTGGAATACATCCAAAAGTTTGTGATCACCAATCAGTAGCAAAGGAAGTGACAGCATGCTCTGTGTCCACTGTTAGTGACACAGGGGTGGGCCTTCTGGAAACTATATATTACGCATCACTTCCTAAAGTTAGTAGTTCAAGAGTGTGTCAGATCAGATCCAGACAGTGCAAGTGTCTGGTGCAAGAGCTGTGAGTCTGTGCAGCTCAAGTGTCAGTAGCTGCAGAGTGACAAGCTGACCCCACACTGTGTCCAGGGCTCTGGCACAGCTGGTAGCCTCCCTTAGGGGAGAGGTGGCAGAAATATCCCTGTCTCTATTACAGAGTTGGGAGGGAACTTCCTTGAGGTGTGCAGCTATATGATGTGCGGCTAAGTACCGCCCGCTATGATGGGCAGTCTGCCATGTATGATGACAATAAAGATGCCCTTGATTCAAAGAACCTTCTTGCCTGAGACTGGAGTTAAATCAGGAAGAAGATGCACCCAGGAGTTCTCTTCCAGAAACTCCTCCCTGCTATCGTGGGGATCTGGAAGGGATGAGGCGCTGTACCAACTGTGAGTAGAACTCAGCACTACCTCACACGCCTGTCATGGTGAAATCCCCACTACCAACGAGCGGGAGACTCAGGAGTCCTGTGAGCCAGCAGGTGCACCACACTACACTGAGATGTAACTGGGGGCAGATTCAGATCATAGGGGCCCATATGAGATTGGGTAGGGGTCGAACTGTTACACCTGAATGGTATCCAAGTCTGTAATACACACACAGAGCCTAAAGAAGGAATTAACCCCTCCACTGCCTGCTCCTAACAGGACTGACACTGGAAGGGCCCAGGAAAAAGAAGTAGCGGCCAATAAGTGATGGAGAACCATGGTGACATATGTAATCTCATCGGAAAGAGCAGCCAGAATCGACATTTAGGTGACAAAGATACAAGCTTCAAATAATTCAAGGGTATACCCCAATCATCACGTCGCAGCGCCAATGAAGTGGGAGACTTCTACCATGAAATCAACCAGCCTCAAGGAAAAGGTCACCTTAAGGTCATTATGAGAGATGTCAAATGCCAAGATTGGTGCCCAGCAAAAAAAGAAGCAGCTGGAAAGTATGGTGATCACATCACATAAATTAGCTTCCTAAAAACATTTTATTTATTTATTTTGAAACTCATGATTTTATTGAATTTTATAAAAAAAGGGATAGGGATGGGGGAACAGAAAATAAAGACTGGGAGGGAGCAGGGGAAATGAAATATTCCATCAACAATGTAAACACAGCAGGAAACCATGGGTACACATCGCAATTATATTGTACGTTTGTTTTAGTCCATAAGTATGGAGCCAATTCCAAGCAAAGAAAGCAGAGAAACAAACTATTAAACCTTCGAGCAGGGGGCTCAACTGCAGCCCTCAAGCCCCCCCCCCCCCCAACAGGTTTTCAGTATATCCCTGCTTCAGCACAGGTGGCTCAAGCAGTCCCTGCTTCAGCACAGGTGGCTCAGAGGCTCAGTCTGCAAAGTGGCAGCCCCCGTTACAAACACCAAACTGGATGTGGCCCCTGGCGGGAGACAGCACACGCTTTCCGTTTGCTGCCCGTGTATGTTGCTAAAAAGTGGGACACGGCGTCCTCTTACAATCAAGTAAAAGCGCTCGGCCATGCAACACCTCTACCATCTTTCATTAAACAACCAATTTAACAGCACTTTTATAGCTTTGCTAATTTAGGACAAAGTTTAACTGCACAGAGAAAAAAACGCACGTCATGCCATGCAGAGGACACGCTGTATTTTTATTAGGTGCTAGCGAGGGGCGGAAAGAATGTAACAAATAAAAATATTCATTAGGCCAGCAATAAAGTTTCAAAGTTGTTTTTAGAAAATTACAGTTTACAGTCACTCCAAAAAAATAAATAAAAAAGTTTGCACATCAATATCTTTCCAAAAGGGCAAACCCAGCAGGACATGTAACAGTTAATGGCTAAAAAAGGGGAACACGTTTTAATTTAATGCAGGGCTCCCAAAATATAGTCCCTGCGAGCAGGCAGGCCGGCCAGTAACTTTTAGTAACTTTAATTACTTTGGGTAATGGACCAACTTCCCGAAATCTCGTCCGATCGATCCCAAGGACTACACATAGGGTGTTCTGGGTTTCATTTGTTTTTTTTTTGCAGGCTTACAGCGCACTCCAGACAGTTACAGACCCCAGTGGTAGCGAAGGGGTTAATGAGACAGGCGCTGAAACTGTGCAGCAGAAACCAAGGTGGTCACCTGGCTTTACATTAAAAGGACACGCCTCAGTTAATCCTAGTCTATAAAATGTGCTGAAATGGAATGGTTTGGACTGACTGGGACAATCCCTATTTAGCCGACAAAAAAGAAAATGGAAAAAAATGCATACATACAAAAAAAAAAAAAAACACATTTGGAAAAGAGCCAAAAATGGACAGTGAGGATGGTCTCTGGCACTGAGGGAGTTAAGAGTTAAACTGCCCTGCTTCCAGTGTGGCCACAGAGTATCTCTCCGCCCTGCAGTTCAGGTTACCCATGGCAGCCATTTTAAATTCCCCAAATGCTGGTAAGTCACATGTGTCCTTCCTAACCTGTGTGAGCGTGGGAAGGGATGTCCGTTACTAAGGGGGCCCCGGCACCCCGATTCACACAAAAGTACATATTATATATAGACACACACGATTGGTGATAGCTGCTTTAAAATCCTCAAGGAATTTATATGATTTCCAACCCCCCCTCACCCCCAAAAAGGCTTTTAAGGAGTTGTGCCTGGTTTGGACAACATACAATTTTATTCGAGAAGAATGCGTTCTATTTTTAGTGAAAGGGCTTGGTCTTAATTTAGCTGTTCCATCCGAAATTCCATTGCCCTCTCTCGCTATGGTAACCCATCGCTTTATAAGGCATGGCAAAGGGGGTAAAATTCCTCTAATTTCCTGTCAATAGCAACAACCCGCACGCTAGCTACAAAGCCGGGCCGCACGGCAGGCAGACTTTAACCCCTGCCCTGCCACAGAACCGTTCAGCTGGTGAGGAAGGGGGCTGCATATGTTCACTGACCAGCCTACCTACTATAGCTAGCCTGCAATAATGCTGCAGATACTGTATGTTATAGCCAAACTTACTGGTATGGGGGTGTAAGACCGACCCCCTGTTGCTCCTCCCATCCTAACGTCTGGAACTAAAATAGCAACAATTCTTTAAAGGTGCTGCCCTTTCTGTAAGCAACGTGAACCAACAACACGAATTTGCTTGAATGGTTAAATATAGATCTGTGGGTCTCCCACTGTGGCAGTCCCTGGAATAATGGGGGTCCCCACAGATTTTAGTGGTGGTCCTCACAGCGTTTAAATATCTATTTCTTTCAAATCGACAGCAGTCTGTGTATTTTTCTATTACTACTAAAGGTTGAAGTTTATACATTTTCTAGATGGATGGCGAACACAGAGACGTCAATATACGGTGTAATGTGTGTGCGCGTCTGTCCATGCGTGAGTCACGCACCTATGCACCTGTGCCGTATGAGTGGTGTGATATATGTGTGTGAGAGAGAGAAGTGTACACACACACACACACACACACACACACACACAGTATATTAATGCACAGAGCTATGCCCCAAACAAATGATTAACATTCAATTGGTCGCTCATAGGGAAGAGTCCAAGAATGTCTAATCTTATTCAATTTCTGTCCGCAGGTCCGGCCGTGCGATGGCTGCTGAAGCGGTCACATGACCGGAAATGCCGCCGGACCTACGGCACTGTAAGGGTTAAAGGGTTTGAACAGAAATTCTACATTTCCCCCCCATCTGCTTTGTTCCGAACCGCACTACATTCAGCTTCGGTTACCGAGACACCTGTACGTGTTTAAGCTGCCCCCATGAAAAATTAATGGTGACCCCCCAATGTCACGGCTTCCTGCCAGCTCACCGGACTGCGGCCATATTGTTATCCAAAGGATGAGGAATAGGAAAGGCAATGTGTGGGCACTGGGGTCCAGCAGATACAAAAACAAAAAGCGGTCAACAATCAGTGGCGATTGCTGCAATAACCCCTTACCTGCCAGAGCAGGGGCGCTGATCTCCAGTCCTCAAGCCCCCCCACCCCTCCCAACAGGTCAGGTTCTCGTGATATCCCTGCTTCAGCACAGGTGGCTCAGTCGTTGCTTCAGCACAGGTGGATCAATCAGTCCTTGCACAGGCACTGATTGAGCCACCTGTGCTGAAGCCGGGATATCCTGAAAACCTGACCTGTTAGGGGGGCTTGAGACTGGAGTTGAGCACGGCTTAGCAGTGCAGTGCGGGACCCTCTTGCAGTGAAGTTAAAAGTTATCACACACAAACAACACACCGAGTATAGCCACCACACCTGAAAGTCTATGTCTCCCGTCACTGCACACATTGGGAGAGTTATACCATGTTAATAACATGGGTTGGCGTGATGCAAGGCACTGTGAGCCCAGCCCGGCTGTGTCGTTTCTATGGAGCTTTGGACAATGCATTTTGAGTTAGACATCACCAAGTTGGGGATCTGGGCTGCTGCTGGGACGGCAGGGAGAGGGTTTGTTATTTTATTCCTGAACAAAATAAAAACAAATGTAGGTTTTACAAAAAAAGTGAGAAAAAGGGTGTTAGCAGCTGGCCTTAGAATTCAAAACCGTGTGTGGCCCACTTCAAAGACAATGCATTACTCACTCCTCCCGTTACAGAAGAGCTACCAACCCCTTCAGTGTCAAAGACTGAGCCACCTGTGCTGAAGCAGGGATATCCTGAAAACCTGACCTGTTGGTGGACTCGAGACTGCAGTTGCCCACCCCTGCTCCAACAAGCTTGCAATTCTTCACCATGCCTTTTTTTTTTTTAGCAATGAAGGACTCAACACCACATCTCAATTACGCAGCATAGGGCATTGCAGAGTACAACAGCCGTAACTTATTGCCTGTATGTTTTTTCCCCAACACAGCATTTACACTGTCAACTGTTAACCGTGTCGCTGCCAGAGGACTGCAACCCCAAGTTAGAAAATCAGGTCATCGCTTGGGGTCGAGATACTTTCACAACAATAATAAACCAACAGGTACGAGAGACTGCCATGTGTGCCCATAAGATGCACACATATTTATGGCAGATTTTAAACCTGGATACATTCACATTGATAACCTGTATTGTTCACGTGGAGTAGATACATAGATGATATATATTCCTACTTTGGACATGTACCATCAAGACCCTTACTATCGCTCTACAATTTCTTATTGTGTGCCTTAACACGGAAGCTTACAGCACATAGTGATTTGAATTCAGTAGATTTCCTAGGTGTAACAGTTATTCTTGAAGACTAATTTTGTACAAAAAAAAAGCCTGACTGTAAAAAAAAAAAAGCCTGACTGCTACATGCAAATAGTTTCTAAAGGGATTAGGGGGCTTTAAAGTCCAGTCCAAGTCTATTAGATAGTGTGTGGGGGAATAAAGGCTATTAGAAAATAAAGTGCAGCTTTCTATTCTATTCCCCATACCCAGACACTTACGATATAAAGTATATTTTATTAACATGGTGATTAGTACAAAATATACTGTTGTGTACAGTAAATGAGCTGGGACTTTCAGAACCAATGTTCTGACAGGCTGCTGGGGCTACCAACTTGGTGCCAGTGAGTCTGCAGACATCGGAGATGAAAGCCACCTCAGGTGTGAGAGCCATTTGGGTGGCAGGGCAAGGCTCAAGTACCCACTTCCTGGGATAAATGGAAGTCGCCCAGACTACCATTCGCCCCACCAGACTTGGAGGAGCCTGACCCAGCGGTGGCATCTGAATAGTAAGGGCCGGAGGTGGCAAACTCGCGCATGTCCCTTGGCAGATTCGGAATTCTCCGCGGCAGAATTGCGGCGGGCTTTTTGTATTAAAAAGATGTGCTTGCGCGAATAGCGAGGCACCGGCTTCAGAAACATCTACTCGGAATATTTTCTAAGTCCGGCTTTTTGCGGCCAAGTTCTCATGAAACGAACGTAGAGGTCGCTTCGGGGATTTCAAGACTATATTAGTTCCGGGACATTTGGAGAAAAGTCCCGGTCAAGGTAAAACTCTGGTTTAGAGTGCACAGCAGCTAGGAAAATCTACTTTTTTATCCCAGTTCCCAAGCAAGTGTCTTTTTTACGTAGTTTGTGTATCATTGTGTGGATGCATTTTCATGCGAATAAATCACAATTTATTTCACTTTACGTTTTGCTCAATGTATGATCCTGGTAAAAAGGTGTAAATGCCTGGCCTCCCGTGACAGTAAGGTACTGTGCCACTGTGTATTTTGGGTCTATATTGTATTCTGTGACCATTAGAATTGGTAGCGCTCAACACGGTAGTCCCACTTAAAGTGTACAGTATATACATATTATTCCATTGCCTATCTTGATGCTGTGATTGTTTTATAGTGACACACACACACACACACACTATCAGTTTGATAAGATTTAACATTTTATTTACGGCTCAATTGCTGTGATCTGCAACATGACTTTGCCTGTAGGGATGGAAACTTCTATGGAAACGACTCACGCGCGGATACAACCGGCTACTGCTATACTCCTACACCCATCTAATTCTCCGCCTGTAGACACCGCTGTATTCAAATCAAGCTCTCTAGTGAATTTGTCCTTCCATCTGTTATGACGGCGCGGTTTATGGTGTATTGTTGCCTAGCAACACAGTTGCACTGACATAATTGCGTCATTTACACAATGACATCATTGGAGTGGAGGGGCTCAGTGAGTATAGACACCGACTGGCACTGAGTTTGGAGCAGGGGAACCTGGTTCAATTCCCGATGTCGGCTCCTTGTGACCTTGCACAAGTCACTATCTTCCTGTGCCTCAGGCACCAAAAACATAGATTTGTAAGCTCCATGGGGCAGGGACCTGTGCCTGCAAAATGTCTCTGTAAACTAGCAGTGTTATACAAGAACATGCTATTATTATTATTATCACCCAGCACACCGCCTGGACTTCGTCACTAGGAGCCTGGCTATTTGCACCCGCTCTCACCATCATGATGCAATAAATACAGAGCAAGATCCTTTTTTTTTTGCAACTACACTTGTGTGTGCCCTCCATCTACGCAGCATATACATCTCCAGATTAGGAACGCTGTGATCACTAGTAGGACTGAGCACCTGGGGGAATGCAGTTGGATTATCTGTGAGTATTGGAGAGCCACCACAATGTATTGCTACTCATGCTTCCCATGTGTATAACACACGGCAGGCCCTTCTAACGCTGAAGAGGATCTAAAAATAATAACGTGCGTCTTGCGACTTCCGCTCATTAGCAATCATACCCACTTACCCCTTATGCCCACATACCCCTTATGATTCACAGAGGAGTTGATGAACAGGCAACAAGGTTTAATCAGCGTGGTATTGCGACAGTATTCATTCTAAAATGATGGTCTCTCTCACTACACTGCTGTAGTGAAGTCATTAAGTACAGCATCTATTCTGATGACGGGAAAAATCTATGAAGAATGATTGTGCTGGCCTCTGAAGTGGAAGATTCTGGTTTAGTCACACATAAAAACATTTTTCAGAGCCCTCTGAATGAGGAAGCGTTTGTCAATAAAGTGTTTTCTTTAGCCTTATCCCGCCCTGGCCTTATCAGAGAAGAATAATGATAAGGGGAGAGAGGAGATGACTTACTGATCACACACAAGGGAACAGCCAGAGGAAATCAAACCCCTCCCAAAAAAAACTTTAAAAAGGGATTTAAAAATACTTCAGTGTCTGCATTTTTTTACCCAAATCGATCACCTACTTGAGAGCACTTAAACAGGTCACTTGAATTAGTTCACTTTGGCCCCAAGAGGCATTGCCGCTTTAAAGACCTCGGCTACGGTCCCGGGCAGCGACTACAGCCGCGATCGGCGGTCTGTAGGGAGCGGGACGATGATGGGGGATGCGGTAATGATGGCGCATATCTGCCCTGGCATTGGCTGCGCGCCGTCATGTGACCGCGGCATGGGAAGACAATTCTTTGTACGCGTCACCGCGCTTTGCGCGCGCGCACACACACAGCCACAGGGGCCTGCCTCATAGAAGAGGGCTGTGCTGTGCGCACGTTGTAGTGCGCGCCGCCCCGACTGCCAGGGACTCGGCCTTAGGCAGGAGTGGCCAACTCCAGTCCACGGGGGCCCCAAACAGGTCTGGTTTTAAGGCCATCAGTTATCCCTGCTTCAGCACAGGTGGCTCAGTCTGACAGCCACCTGTGCTGAAACAGGGATATCCTGAAAACCTGACCTGTTGGTGGCCCTTGAGGACTGGAGTTGGCCACTCCTGCCCTCAGGCAACGCTTACTTAATTCTGTAGCCCGGAGGTCATTCTTGTGACCCGATTCTACCCGATGACAATCCTTGCATGGAAAACATCACCTCTTGTTCTGCGTACTCAGAAACAGAAGCACAGGAAAAGCTTCCCTTTAAAAGGGTCAGCCCCCCCTAGGACCAAAGTTACCAATGCCAGTTACCGTGCACACACTAGGCTCAGTGGGACGGTCCTACAGCAAGGCGACAGCTGCGCAATTTTGGGGCAATAAAGTCCTAGGACGAAGATTTTTTTTTTCTTCCTTTGCTGGATATCGCGCGCATTTTCTGCTCCCCAATTGCACCATGTTTGCCTTGCTTCATAAACCCTCATTTTTGGTTAATCTACGACTAAAAAAAAAAAAATCAGGCCAAAGCCCGATTGTCTGAGCGCTATAGATGTCATTTAATATAAAGTCAATAAAAAAATTAAATAAAAAACACCCCAGTTTTGCTTTATTATGCCTACAGAAAATCGCCGTGCGGGTTTCAGATCGCCATATCTAGCTCCGTCTGCCGCATTCTTGGCCGCCTGGAGCAGTACGGGAGTCTTCTACATTCACAAGAGCTCCAGCCCCACTGAAGGGTGTTCCAGCCTCACATCCAAACACAACACTTAGGTAACCGGTTCCAGAACTGGCACAGATATGGACATTTATCTACAGCAGGGGGGCTCAACTCCAGCAGCCCTCAAGCAGCGCCCACCCCCACACACAGATCAGGCTTTCAGGATATCCCTGCTTCAGCATAGGTGTTGCAGTCTTCAACTGAGCCACATGTACTGAAGCAGAGACATCCTGAAAACCTGACAAGATAGTGGGGGGGGGGGGGGGAGAGGCTTGAGGACTGGAGTTGAGCACCCCTGCTCTACAGCCCGGTGTATACGAAGCCGGCACGCCGTGTCCTGCAGCATCACAGTTGAGGAAAGAAAGAAAAATAAAATGACAGGTTTGTCATCTCGCTGCACTGGGAAAATGTTGAAAGCGGAGGTAAATAGGGGGAGTTGCCAGAGTTAAAATAGTGCGCTCCAGCTGGGGCAGGAAGTGGGGGGGGGGGGGGGGGGGCGGCACTTTAAATATAACACCAGAAGGGAAGATTGCTACTTTATATGTGTTAATGCAGCGATCCCCCCCCCCCAGAAGACTATAGGAGTTTAACATGTGTTTTGCGTGTTTGTATATTTAAAACAAATATATGTAGCCATGCCTGGCTTGGCTACTAACCTGCCCTCCCTGACATGCAAGCCCTGGTACAGTGCAGGCAGTGTCAGGACCAATCCAGGTGTTTTCCCACAGTAAACAGCTCCCTTGAGTGACAAGGGAGAGGCGGGTTGAGGCCTGTTTTCTGCCCAATAAGGGGCTCAGACCTTGGACCCTCCCCCTCGGTACTTAAGGGGCTGCACTTCCTAAATTGAGTTAGTCGTCTCTCCCCTTTGAGAGAGACTGGTCTCACGCAGAGGGGTGCAGGGCTCTGTTACCTTCTGTCCCCTCCTCTTGGGAAGTGGGAGTGAGTATCATACCCCCTATTCTACTAGGGAGTAGGGGAAGAGCTAGGACCGGCCTTGGTGCTCATGGCCAGGGGTGAGAGCCCAGGGACCATCCGAAGGCTGAAGGGCCAGAGAGTGATTGCTGTCCAGTGTATGCTATTATATGCTGTGAAGAATAAAGACCCTTACTGTTAAAATATACTCCTGCCCTGTGAGTGCAATCTATCCGGGAGAGTATTGTGAGGTCTCCTGCCGGGACTGTCTCTGTGTATTTTTGTCACATTGGAAGTAGCTTCGGGCTTCTTTGTTTGTTTATTATCTCCACATCCCTGGAGCCTACAAGAGATGGAGGCGCTGACACCAGAGTGAGAAAGAACCAGCTAATACCCCAAAAGTCTGTCCTGATGTTCCCACTACGATCGGCGGACACCCCAGTATCCTGTAAACCAGCAGGAACCAGCACTGCACATCTGGTAGCAGGGCAAATCTCCTAGAGGGTGGGGGAAAACACTGTTACATATATGTAACCCATGTTCCCCCACCCTAAGGGAGACTCACTGCGGTTACCTGGTGATGGTGCTACCTGTATGGTTCACAGGAGGGTCTGAGCATCCGCCGGTGGTAGTGGGGATAATCAGGGCAGGCTTTTCCTGCTTGGTACCTTCTCTTCTGGGTACAGCGCTTCCATTTCCACAGGGCCCATCATGGATACCTGCAGTCCCCCGTGGAAAACGCTCACTCTCTCACTGAAGAAACTGCAGCCTCAGGCAGGAGTATAAAAACAGGAACGGTTCTTTATTCTTGTACAGCCGTACACAGCATACTCTTCACTCTCTGAGCCCTGGACTCAACCCCCAGGGCTTGAGGCCCCACAGGTCTATCGCTGGCTCCCATATCCCCTGGTGGAATATGGGGTAGCCGTTCCCACTCCCCTGAGGGAGGGGATCTCTCTATAAATTTGGATCTGCAGCCAGGGGAGGGTCCTAGATCTGAGCTCCTGATAGGGTATTACCCAGGCCTTAGCGCCCCCCCCCCCGCCCCCATGTCATTCATGGGAGTTGTTTACTGCAGAAGCATGGATTTAACTCTAACACTGCCTGCGCTGGTACCAGGGCTTATATGTTAGGCAGGGCAGATTAGAAGCCCAGGGGTTACCTGGCTACATATACTGTATATCAATGTCTTAAGTTCTAGGATAGGAATGGGCAACTCCAGTCCTCAATAGCTCCCCCAGGTCAGGTTTCAGGATATCCCTGCTTCAGCACAGGTGGCTCAATCAGTTGCTCAGTCGAAGACTGTGCTGAAGCAGGGATATCCTGAAAACCTGACCGGTTGGTGGCCCTTGAGGACAGGAGTTGCCACCCCTGGTCTAGCTTCTGATGTTACCATGGTAACAGATACTATGCCCTGGAGAGGGCTCCATTTTAACCTGCGGACACCCAATATTTCAAAATGCTTATACCGCCTGAACGGAGCCTCGGATTTTAATAACAAAAACCAGCATTGGAGAAGGCATGGTCTCTTACAGCGAGAGAGCGGCGATTAGCGCAGGCTGCCGCTGTAACTCCAGGCTTCTGCTCCTTTCATCAAAATCACTACAAACAATAACGTGTGTGCGACACGTGGACGGCACTTGGAAGGGACAAAAGTTCACACATTTTTCCAATCCGTTAACGGCCACAAATTTTCCAGTTTTGCGTTTAAAAGTGAAGCGCCACCCAGCTGTAACGCGAACACTGCAACTACTTACAGGGGCGCGACATCCGATGTCATTTTCTTTATTAAAGACTTAAGAACAGGTCGCAGGGGATTTTTTTTCTCCTTTAATCCTTTCGTAACGGAGGGACGAGAAACACCTTTAACCAGTAGGGTGTCCTTATGGACTTTCCGTGAACACGGCTTTTTAAACTTTTAATATCCTCTTCGTAACAGGACATTTTTATTGCATTAGTTTCACAACCGTCATCTAATCTCTTGTACCAGTGGCGGATTTCCCGTCAGGCCCCGGGGCCAAGGGCGGCAAAATATGGGGGCGGCAAAACTTTCCGCCCCACATATACATTTGCCGCGCTCTCGGGCCTGTCGGACCTAATGGGAAGGCTCTTGCATGTGACCTGCCGCCCTCCATCGCCTTCGGAACTCCAGCTTCGAATGACGCTGCGGACACCTCAACGTGACGTCACACGGCATCCGATTGCCATGGCAATGTGTCGTAGTCACGTCGATGACATCCATGGCGTCATTTGACGATGGGATTCCAAAGGTGATGGAGGGCGGCAGGAAGTATGCGGCCGACACAGCTAAATGCCCAGGGGCGGCAGATTGAGACTCGCCGCAGAGTATTGATTGATCCTTCTCTGTCACAGCTAATGAGTTTCACTCCCTACCTAAGGGGCGGCCAACTCCAGTCCTCAAAACTCCCCAACATGTCAGGTTTTAAGGATATCCCAGCTTCAGCACAGGTTATTGACTGAGCGACCTGTGCTGAAGCTGGGATATCCTTAAAACCTGACCTGTTGGTAGCCCTTGAGGACTGGAGTTGCCTGCCCCAGCCCCAAGTCTTCCATTTCCCCTCCTTGGGAGGTAAATAGCAAGCCAATTATTAGCCAAACCGTAATGGGTGAAGGCATTTGGCGAGCGATAACTTGGTATTACCATGTTGTAGTTAATTTTTTTTTCTTAATTCTCATAGAACATGTAGCCCTGATATATTGGCTATTATTCTGTCCTCCTCCTGGCAGTGATGCCTATTAAGGGTAGGTTTGCCAGGAGTAATCATGGGTTTTCCCCACTCATTGCAGTGCAGTGAGTCAGAGTAGGTAGTGTCATCAGGCCTTGTGTCCAATCAGAGGCACATGGGTGGTGCCTACTGGATCTGTACTTTATGCATTGTGCTTCCTGATTTAGTTCAGTCTGCCTCTACCGAGGGAGAGCGGCGAGGTTTACCCAACTAAGCTGTCAGGGCTCTGGCAGTTTGAGGCCCTCCCTTAGGGGAGCAGTGGGAAACCAATACCTCTTATCCCACATGGGGATAAAGGAAGAGCAAGGACCACTCTCGGTGCCCTTTGGCTGGGAGTGGATCCAGGGACATCCTGAGGGTGGTCACCCTAACAACTGCTATCAAACTGTGGCTGCTGAATCCCGGAAGACCCAAAGACCCCCCCAGTATTGTTATACCTCCTGCCGGAGAGTGAAGTCCATTGGGAGGCGGGAGAAGAGATTCTTCTGCAGAGACTTCTCCCCATACACCTTGGGGGCTGCACGAGATGGAGGCGCTGCACCTGTGAGTACTATTCGGGCAAGACCCCAGAAGCCTGTCCTGTTATTCCCCTATAACATCATGCGGGAGACTCAGGGCCCCCTGTTACCAGCAGGTTTGCACCACACTATACCATGTAACCGGAGTGACTTTCCCCACAGAGGCGCCCTATGTGAGATTGGGTGGGGGAAACATGGTTACACACAGATGAGAACATTTCCACGAAAGGTGAATGAATCTGTCCGAGAACCCTAATTACATTGGTAATCACAATCAAATATGTATTTTGTTTTCAAATCTGCTCAAATCGGATTGGCCCTTTAAAATGATGGACTCGGTGAAAACGATTCCCTGAATGAAGCGGAATCTAGTGTATACATTAATAGATCTACTAGGCCTTGATTATACCAGATGCCGCTGAGCGGCAGCACAATCCGGTGACCTCACCCTGCGCTGCCGCCGAGCGCCATCTTGATTATTGCAGGAGACAGGAGAGGAGGCATGGCGGAGCGCCCCCATTGGCCGAACCAATCACATGACGCGGGCGGCGCCCGCCAATAACGATTTTGAAAATCTCTTCAGGAGACTGCCGCCCTGCAGCTCCAGGCGGCGCGCAGGTATGTAAACATTCATCGGATTTCAGCTTTTGTTTGCCAGCCGTGTGGCGGCGCCGCGCCATGCGATGCCGCCGGCGATTTCTGGTATAATCACGCCCTTAGAATGCGTTACGCGATGTGCCAGTCTGCTTAAAAAAGGCAAGACTCAAAATAAAAGCTGAAAACTTGCTCCATGTAATTAGATGGAGCGTACACCCATCTAATCTCCAAAATCCTCGTGTACAACATATAATCAGCTCGCTAAGTGTAATGACAAAGTGAGGCGCAGAGGAAGCACATCTGCTGGTCGCTGGCAAGTTCTCTTTTGAAGCAGCAGATTATGTATTGGGAGGGGGGGAAATCCCTAAATACATTGGCTGAAAGTGTATAATAGTGCTAAGCACCTCTATTTACTTAAATGGTAACACAAATACACTCACGCCCTCTCCCCCCACCCCCACTTTTACTCCCCTTATACCCATGCCTCAGAACACACGTGCACACGAGCACCCCGACCTCAGACACCCCTCCCTCATACCCAGACCTCAGCACACACATCCACCCTTCATACCCCGACCTCAGAGCACACGTGCACACACACACACAGACACACACACGTCCCCTCTTCTTACCCCGACCTCAGCACACGCACACACCTCAGCACACATGTCCCCTCTTCATACCCCGACGTCAGCACACACACACACACACACACACACACACACACACACGTCCCCTCTTCATACCCCAACCTCAGCACACACACACACACACACACACACCTCAGCACACACATCCACCCATCATACCCCGACCTCAGAGCACACACACACACACACACACAAACACACACACCGACCTCAGCACACACATCCACCCATCATACCCCGACCTCAGAGCACACACACACACATACACACACACACAAACACACACACCGACCTCAGCACACGTCCCCTCTTTATTCCCCGACCTCAGCGCACTTGCACACACACACACACACACAAACACACACACACACGTCCCCTCTCCATATTCCGACCTCAGCGCTGCACACACACGTAGCCCCCACATACCCCGCCCTCAGCACACACACCATCACCGACCTCAGCACACGTCCCCTCTTCATTCCCCGACCTCAGCACACACACACACACACACACACACACAAACCGACCTCAGCACACGTCCCCTCTTCATACCCCGACGTCAGCACACACACACACACCTCAGCACACATGTCCCCTCTTCATACCCTGACCTCAGCACACACACACACCTCAGCACAAACATCCACCCATCATACCCCGACCTCAGAGCACACACACACACACGTACCCCCCACATACCCCGACCTCAGCACACACACACACACACACACACCCCATCACCGACCTCAGCACATGTCCCCTCTTCATTCTCCGACCTCAGCGCACTTGCACACACACACACACACGTCCCCTCTTCATATTCCGACCTCAGCGCCGCACACACACACACACACACACACGTACCCCCCACATACCCCGACCTCAGCACACACACACACACACACACACACACACCATCACCGACCTCAGCACACGTCCCCTCTTCATTCCCCGACCTCAGCTCACACACACACACTCACCGACCTCAGCACACGTCCCCCCTTCATACCCCGATCTCAGCACACACACACACACACCCCATCTTCATATCCAGACCACAGGACACATGCCCCCCCTCATACACCGACCTCGGCACACGCACACACACACACACCCCCCTCATACACCGACCTCAGTGCACACACACGCCCCCCCTCATACACCGACCTCATGACACACACACACACCCCGACCTCAGCACACACACACACCCCTTCATACTCCAACCTCAGCACACACACAACCCTCATACCCCGAACCTCAGCACACACACACACACACACACACACACTTCATACACAAACCTCGGCCCCCCTCCCCCCTCATACTCCAACCTCAGGACACACACGCCCCCCCTTCATACCCAGATCTCAGCACGCGCATATGCACCTTATACACACACACACCCCTCATACACCGACCTCTGCACACCCCCCTCATACACCGACCTCAGCACACACACGCCCCCTCATACTCAGACCTCAGGCCACACACACACACGCCCCCCTCAAACCCCTACCTCAGGACACACACACACGCCACCCCCCCCTTGTATGCCGACCTCAGCACACACGCCCCTCTGATACCCCCTCAGCTCACACACACGCCACCCCCTCTTGTACGCCGACCTCAGCACACGCCTCCCCTTATAACATTTGGCGTGCTCCCCCAGTATTAAGGGACAGATGCAGGAACAAATTGCTCTGCTGCTTTACAAATGTAAGAAGTTAGGACAACTTCCTGAGACTTGCTACAGCGGCTCAATTTATCCTGCTTGTTGGACCTCGTACAATACATAAAACAATACAATGGTGTTCTGTTAGTCACCAGAATGATAAAACCAAGAATAGTACCTAAAAAAACACAGGAATTAAAACAGTGCTACAACCCACAGAGGAGAGCGGTGCATTGTACAATCTCTGGCAGAGCAGTAAAACACATTTATTAATTGATACGTAACCGCACAGAACTGTCTAGATCTGTAGAAAGAATTCACCGTAGCAGACCAATATCTTTATTTTTTTTTAAATACCCTAATGCCATAAAGCCCGGGAGGTGGCGAACCTTTGCTTTATTTAGCGAACCAATTCCCATTTTTCTCCCCCCACAAAACTGAAATAGTACTTACTTTTTGTACTGAAATAGTACTACTTTTTGTAGAGAAACAGATTTATTTTTAAACAAATATTTGTTGACATCAATCCCTTTTATACCAGTGTAATCCCAATGAAACCACAAAAGCATTAACCATAGCAGTGTATGTATGCATGTATGTATGTATATACACACACACACACACACACACACACACACACACACACACACACACACTGTACATATATACACACACACACACACACACACACACACACTATCAGCAAAAAGGTAAGGAGACAGCAGCACTCAGATGGTATAAGCAGCAATAAACTGTATTAAAGAAACTTGCACATATATCCATCTCCTTGAGATACTTTTACGACACAGTGAGACAGGGTCACATTGGAAGATAGGGTTACTTAGATTTACTTTAAGACGGGAAGGGATGATACAGCGAGGAACCCATCAATCTCACACCTTTTTCCTTTCATGTTCTGGGACTTTCCCCACGTGTACTTGAGTTAATGTAGGATTCATGAACAAGTTGATTTTCAAAATGTAGCAAAAAAAAAAGTTGGCTATGCAGCGATCTACACATTTTTACCAATTAAAGCAGCAATACGGGTTTTACTGATCTGTACATGCACTGGTTACACTTCCAGAGCTGAAATGTAGGAGTTTGAGATTGATGTTCTGTGTCAGGGGGGGGGGGGGGGCGGCTCAACT
Organism: Ascaphus truei; assembly: GCF_040206685.1. Taxonomy (NCBI): domain Eukaryota; kingdom Metazoa; phylum Chordata; class Amphibia; order Anura; family Ascaphidae; genus Ascaphus; species Ascaphus truei. The sequence continues at coordinate 418,107,244 of NC_134485.1, read as the reverse complement.
CCAGCCCTCAAACCCTCCAACAGGTCAGGCTTTCAGGATATCCCCACGTCAGCATAGGGGTCTCAGAAGCTCAAAGACTGAGCCTCTGATCCACCTGTGCTGTAGCTGGAATATCCTGAAAGCCTGACCTGTTGGAGGGAGGGGGGGCTTGATGACTGGAGTTGAGCCCCCCCCCCCTGTTCTATGTTGTGAAACATGAACTCGTCATACGATTTGTTGAATGTCAGTTACCGAAAAAATAGGTCGCAATATCCCACATTGCGCTACGGCGACTCCCATCCATGGTCCCCTACTCATTATGGCGGAACATCCTAATGTATCGTTTTTTAATCATTCAAATAAAACGTTATAACCGTCAATTTCTTGAAAATCCAAATAATAATAGCATGTTCTTGTATAGCGCTGCTAGTTTTACGTAGCGCTTTACAGAGACATTTTGCAGGCACAGGTCCCTGTCCCGTGGAGCTTACAATCTAGGATTTTGGAGCCTGAGGCACAGGGAGATAAAGGGACTTGCCCAAGGTCACAAGGATTATCACCCATTCCCAATTAGCTCAAACTCCTACCCCCACCACATCATGAATATATATTTATGTCAAGAAAGAGTGCTACTGGGCGTGGCAAATGTATACAACAAAAGACAGGGGAGCCCAATGCTACAATCCAATTGACAAAACATATGGTAATAAGTATACAGTTTAAATACTTCAATAATAATAATAATAATTACTTGGTTATTTAGTAAAACCCTTTGGCCAAAGCGTCATAAGCCTGCATACCAACATCAAGGTATAACCAAAAATGCAGGAGGTAGGTGGCACCTCCCCCCAGAGCTCACTCCTCCTCACCTTTTTAACTTGGGAGGTCTTTTAACTTTGCTGCAAGAACAGGACCTACTATGGTTCTTTCCCCTCATACAGAGGTAAAGGGAAGGGTTCAGTGTGTAGTGTAGGACCTGCATTTTTGGTTATACCTTGATGTTGGTATGCAGGCTTACGCTTTGGCCAAAAGGTTTAACTAAATAACCAAGTAATTATTATCAGTGGTTGACAAATCACCAAAAAATCTACTCGCCACACAAAAAAATCTACTCGCCACCTAGTACCAAACGTGTGCTGCTTGGGCCAATATTTACTCGCCCGGGGGTTAAATCCACTCGCCCGGGGCGAGCAAATGTATAGGTTTGTCGAACACTGATTATTATTATATGTTTTGTCAATTGGATGTAGCATTGGGCACCCCTGTCTTGTGTTGTATACCAAGGTCACAAGGAGCCGACATCAAGGAATTGAACCAGGCTCCCCTGCTCCAAACTCAGCCCCAGTCAGTGTCTTTGCTCACCGAGCCGCTCCCTCTCCTCCAAATATAAGGTCACATGTTCGGTCCAACTTGCGTGTTCCTCCGTGTCCGACTCTTATTTCACCCACGCACAAAAGAAGGACTAGCCCTACACAAAGTTGACACCCATTCCCTTCAGTATTTACCAATTACCAAAAATGTCTCTGAAAACCAGGGTTCTTGTACCATGTATTTCTAAAATATTTTACCAGGAAATAATTTAAAAAAATAAAAAAAAACTTCGAGTTACCTCTCGTTTTTAAGTGTGTCCTGGCACAAAGTGAAAGTTGACAACATTACAATTTAGTTATAAATATGTTTTAAAGTAGGAAACAGCCAAAGGAACAGAGACGAAGCAGATTTGAGGGAACTCTGGTCAAATTGTTTCAGTGGGGTGATGGGAAGAGCGACCGATTCTTTTTATTGAACTATGGGACTATACACAGGTTTCTGGAGGCAGATCTAAGGAGATAAGTGCTGTGTACTGTAGAGAGGAGGAGGGGGAAGGGGGGAGGAGGAAGGGGGGAGGGGGAAGCGGGGAGGGGGGAGAGGGGAGGAGGGAGGAGGGAGAGGAGCCTGCTCAGATAATTGGTTAACTTGTCCAGAAAGTATTTGAAGGTGAGACAGGAAATTGGACAGGGCATGTTGATACTGTATTACAGTACATGCTGAAGAAACAAGCTGTTTGGTTATTCCAGCAGTATGGTGGATGGCAAGATGGCCTTAGCCATCTGAGCTCGATAGCTAGTGGTTGGCATTGCTGGGTAGAGATTGCCATCAAAAATAACCTCTGTCCCATGCAATCTGTTTTATTTGTTAAGAGTTGCTGGCCTGGTGGTGGCTGTTTTTAATTCTTGCATGCGTTCTTGATGTGTTACAAAAGGAATGGCCTCGAAGACAAATAGCCCCCTAACATACGAGCAGGTCCTTACCCGACTAGTAAAAACAGATCAACACAGCTTAAAAGTATTGCATTGTTCTGTTTGGCGCTCCAAGGTAGAGGTGAGAATGAGTGCATCTGTCTGGATCTGTCAGCCAAACACAGCGCTTCACAACAAAACCCAGCACGCGACACGGGAAAAACACTTTATGTTCTCTCTGACCTAATTCTAAGGCTGTCTACGGTTTTCATGGCAAAATGCCAAGCATGCAGATTCTTCACCCGCTGTTCTGCTGGAGACCTGCATGTGCGTGCCCGAGAAAGCATCCCTTTCAGGAGCCGCTAAAACCTCCTCCTGGAGAACTAAGCATCGGCTCCCAAGGAATGTGCAGGTTCTTACCAGGTGCAAGCTGTAAATGGGGTGTTTAGTATGGGGGTTTAGAAATGCATCAGGACAGAAAGCAGGGGTTAACCCCGTGGTGCAAAAAGATTATTTTGGTGCATTAGTGCGTTTACTACAAAACAGTGATCGTGACTGTAGCCTCTCCAGGTGAGTCCTCTTTTTCAGCTTTATACATGGGTCGCAGGTAAGCGTGAATAATCTAAAGCAGGTGTTCCCCACTCCAGTCTTCACGGACCCCCACACATCAAGTCGAAAAAGGTTACCATGGTAATATTAAAAAGCAAGAAATTGGGAAAATCATAATTAAATACGAAAAAAAAAAAAAAAAGTGAGAAGAACAGGCAGGACACGCTCAGGGGGGCAAGATGGCAACATTGCAAACTCCTATACAGAAAGGCTTCTGGGGGAGGGGAGAATTTTTCTTTTTATAGGTTATATAGAATAATATTTGAGTCACCTTCCCTAAATGAATGGTTGGTGTATTCTTTGTAATACTTTATGATTAGGCGCACATGAAAACGAGGCTCACAGCTTTTTCTGACCGCCGTCACGGGACGGGGTTTAGAGGAACTGGAAGAGTTGGCGGACATGCATTTTATTTTATTTTTTACTAGGGGTCAGAAATCCTCCCCTAAATTATTTCCTTTTGAAATGAGAGGGGGAAAAAAAACACATACCCAAGGTTGTAAAACACCAATTAAATAATATATTTGCTGCATTATGACAAACCAGATGATTGCATAGGTGTTTTAAGCAGATTTATTTAAAACACAGAACTCAGTGAAATAGAACTAGAGTAATGGGGGGGGGGGGGGGAAAGGATATTTAAGGTCCCTTTGCTCCTAAAATGCAAATGAACCAAGGATCCTGGCATGTTAAATGTAGCTGATGTACCTTCTAAGCTCATGTCCTTCTATTGATAAGACTTTGTCAGTCCTCAGACACGTACATTGTTCTTTTTGCTGTATTCCCTGTGTGCAAAGTTATTACGTGACATTATTCATGAAAACAGAAAAGCAACATTATTCTTTCACAGACACAAGTAAGACAGGTACTTCAATGCTGACAGCAGCTTTCCAAGGGCGCCAAGTTAAAAAAACCCAAAGAGCTCTTAATCAGGGATTTTTGGGGCCACTACATTAGACGTCCTATTTATACAGAAGGACATCTAGAAGGATAGAACAGGGAAAAACACATGAACGAATGTGCCCACCTCCTCCTTGTTTCCGCGCCCGGCGCATAATTATAGATTTTCAATCATGCTTTAGTAATAAATGCTGTGATTTGGCCTTGGTAGTGGTCTCCATGGACACAGGACTGCCAAGAAATAACAGTGAGAACGAGAGGAGGCGTCCACACTCCCGACACACACACACACACACACACACACACACACACACACACACACACTGGTACGGGGCCGGAGTTTCTACTGCTCAGGGATGGGAATAAGCCAGTGTCACCCGAGCTTAGAACTCAGCCATTTAACTAAAGGGACCGGCCCTCGTAGGACCAGCGTGTGCTAATAGCAGTGACATGTTTAAAGGGTGATAAAGAGGGCAATTAATCACCTAGATGTCATATTAAAATCAGTTTGTAAACCCGAGACTTGGGAGGGGTTTAATTTCCTGTGGCTAGTCCCTTGTGTGACATCACCGTGTTAAACAATACTTTGCGCAGGCACAACCCCCACCATCTGCCTCCCCGTGTTATTAATGGCTCCCTGGTCAGATCAGGAAGCGGCGCAACACCAGACTGCCGCGGTCTTTCCTACGATTACTCGGACAGCAATCCTGTGATGGCGACATACGTCAACCTCCCCCTTTCAGCTCCTGGAGGTGGACCTCATAAGGACACTCAAGGGGTTAAACATATCGCTGCAGTTGACAACCTTTTCACCACTGGAGGTACCTGCCCAATAGGCCACACAGCCAAACTGTACGAGATACAACCAAGATGGTGCTCAACGTGTGGGGCAAATTAAATACTTGTTACAGGTCGTATGCCACATGAGAATTCGTCACAGATTATAATGATAATGTACAGATCTTTAGAAACCTCATCGATCTCTTCTTCAAGCGTTCTCTTCGTAGCATCACAACCTGCAGCACATGCAACACTTCCCCAGAACTAACAAGGTTACTCCAACTTTGAGCCAGTTCAGTCAGTGAAACCTTTTACTTTAAGGTAAAGACACAGCACGGCAGCAGAGATGTCCCAACTCTAAAAAACGGGTTTTACAAGGGGAATTTTCCCATTAAAAACAGAATAATAATAAACGTTATTTAGAAGCCGATCAGTTTTCTATTTTATGAAAAGGAAAGGACAAAATCACAATAGGTCACTTCTGCCCCCCCCCCCCCCCCCGCACGTTGTTCAGAGCTAGCGGGAGGAGGAAGGAGACGGAGTTCCGGTGTAGGGAGGCATTCAGCCCCTAACTAGGCCTTATACCCCAGGCCCAGTTAGGCCCTGAGCCCCAGTAGTGTGGAGCAGAGATAGGGACTGGCCCTAGACAGGTTCCGGTTCCCTTACTGTGTTACGTGATCGCTAACAGAGACATTGCCTATCCAGCAGGAGGTCTGGGCTCAGACCCGGCTCCCGTGCTGCCGCGCGTCTGGGTGGGATCGCCCCGGACGCCTATGGCCGACGTCAACTCGGCCCCCTCTGATCCTTTGTGAAGACCCTTGCAGGCCCGGGTACTGGAGTGCCCGGCAGGTAAACCACAAGTGCACCAACTATATCACCACTTATTCAGGTCACAGTGGCTGCGCAGTCACACATATAGGCTCAGTATCTCACTTGAGGGTGGGGGGGGATGGGAGATTTGAATTGGGGAACTGGACACGGGGTGGGATCACCCCGTGAAGGAGGGAAGTGAGCTTCCTGCGAGACGCAGTAGATAGTATCTCCTCTAGGGAGGGACACCTGTTGATGCGAAAGAACCACGCAAACACCGTTCATGCTAGTAAAGTCATTTGGTTGGTTATATTGCTGTGTGTGTATTGATGTACATAAGTGTCCTGCGAAGAACCACTCCCCCTCTGGCGGGAGCTGTCGCAGGTGGAGGCGCTGCACCAAGTATCAGGTATTATCTATTATTACGCGTGCCCCCCCCCCCCTCCTCACAAATTTATATTCAAAAAAGGAAATAAAACATAAAATCACCACAACAGAATCATCTAAAAAAGGCACTTTCCACCAACTGATATAACTTCTCCTGGGTGGGTCCATCAAAAACAACTTTCACTGGGGATCTTCCTTCTAACAAAACGCATACGGTGGTGGGAGAAGAATCACGTGTGATAAAAAGGGGTTAGTAATACACACGTGGAACATTACTCAACTCACCTAAAATCATAATCAACTGGCCTCACAGACTATAGGATTACCTTTGAATAGGGGCAATTAAACTTTGCTGCTAATTATTATTCCTTTTTTTTTTTTTAATAACTTATCCGTTCAATTAGCTTCCTTACTGCTATTAAGTCTCCCTTTAAAGGAGCTCTCTTACTTATTCCCGAGTGTGAAATCGCTTGTTGCCAGGAACAATGGATTCAGCCAGCTTCTTCTATTTACCTGTTTGACGAATAATTCCACCACAATTACCTTGTAAACAAAAGAACAAAGCCCAGCTAACAATGTTAATGACTAAATGGCTTCTTAATGATGAGATAATTTGCCAAAGCATCATAAAACGATTTGCTTCCCATGAAAAATGTTAAGTCTTAAAAATAATCCAATTATTATTCATTTTTTAAAAAAAAAAAATTAAATGTCAGTCCACTACAGCCCTTGTACACTTGTGTCCTGGGATTAAGCAACTGCTCCATGAAAAGTCAAAAAGGTCAATTAAAATTGAGAACTGTGATTAAAAAAAAACCCATGGTGACAGATAATAGGAACTCAGCGCCATTAAAGAGGAACAGGACCGCGCGGGAAAGAGGCGCAGGCTGGAGACAAAAAAAAAAAGGGCTATGCCCCAGGAAATAGGTTAGGAAAAAATAAAAGAAGGACCTCCTATTCTCCCTCCCCCCCTCCTTTCCTATGATTTGTATTCATTATTTGCCGTTTTATGTACTATTGCAATATGATGTTTCCAGAACAAAATAATGCATATGTCAGATCTACTCTTCCGAAACTCAATAAAATGTAAGTTACAAAAAAAACCTGCCTCGCAAAACACAGTGTAGCTCAGGGGTGATCAACTCCAATCCTCAAGCGCCCAACAGGTGAGGTTTTCAGAATATGCCTGCTTCAGCACAGGTGGCTCAGTCGAAGTCCACTAGGATTTATGGTCAGGGATTCACATTCTTACTGGGATTGGCAACACACACACACACACACACACACACTCACTCTAAAACAACTGGCCTACCTACTCCACAAAGCAATGCTCCCTCTTACATCACAATACACAGAATGGGACCACCATTGTATATTTACCCCAATCTGCCTAGGACGGGTTTCCTTAACCCCTTCACTGCCAGAGGGGCCAACCACTGTGTGCAGCAATGCTTTGCTGGCCCCGATGACATGGAAGGGGTTGAAGGTACAGTTTGCTCTTAGGGCTGTTATATACGGTGTGCAGCCGTACACGTGCCGCACACATTTTGTGTGTATATTGTGCGCGAGTGAGGTAATGTATGTATATATGTATGTATGTATGTATAATTTATTATTTTTAAAAAAATACCACACATTGGTAAAAATAAAATATTTATTAACATTGTGCAGACACACACACACACACATTTCAGCGCCGGTAGCGGCGCAAAATCATTCTATTCACCGTCTTCCCCGCTGTCGGCTGGATGCACGCTCACTGCCGTGTGCGTGCGCGGCCCTTGTATAGAAGGGCTGACTAACCTCAATTAGAAGTGCCGCACGCGCCCGCTATATAACAAGCCTTACAGAGAGGCCTTCCCGCTGAACAACACTATAATGGAGTGGAGAGGAAGTCACAGCACCCAGCCATCAACAGATTTGCCATTTGTAACATTACACACCCTCGAACATTTCAGAGTCATATATAGATATACACTGTATCTATACACACACACAGAGAGAAAGTAGATATTAATCAGATCCCAGACGCGCACATGTAAACATTAAAAACAGTGATTTATTCATTGTCGTGCAGTCCGATTTTAATATTGAATGATAAAAAAAAGGGTAAAAGACCTGCAGGAATAACATATTGGAATACGCACCAGAGACAGGGAGAAGCCATAACTGGGGAAAGAATAGTCAGACAGTTATAACACAATTACGGTTGCCAAGTTAAGAAACCCCAAGGCTATTATTTCACATGATAGATTTATCCGTTGGGATTGGAACCAGGACCATCAGCCTCAAAGGCAGTATGAATCACCACTGTGACGTTCCCTTCCAGGGAACAAACTGTTCATTTTTTCTGCTTTCTCTTCAAAAAATAACTCCCGTCACCTGAACAGATTAGAAAATCACTAAAACTAGAAAAGTCTAATCTTGGGGCCACGCTTACAGTAGCAGCTACGGCGACATGCTCGCGACCGCTGACGTCACACGTCGCTATAAGTGAAGGTTGTACAGCAGGGCCCCGCACATACAGCGGGTTCCGTTCCAGGCCGCTGCAAAGCGGGGCCCTACTGTATTGTACCTTTTTAATAAATCAGTTCTGTACCATGAGAAAATACATCTATCATTGAAATTTTTTTTTTAAATGTAAAAACTTTATGTATTATAATGTAACAAGCATTTTTCTTTCTTTAGCAATCATTTACAAAGTCACATCCCCTTCCTCTTCTAAGACAGGCTCTGGCTCGAGCCCCACCCTCTCTCTAGCAGCGCACCAATTGTATCTAGTGCCTGCCTGGTCACATGATCTTCCCCACAGAACTTTGCATCTTGGGTAATCTTCGGCAAGACCAACAGTGATGTAAAGCAGGGGGGCGCAAACTTTTTTCCCTGCGCCCCCCTGCCAGCTGTCCCCTCACTCCCGCGCCCCCCCCCCAACCCCAATTTACCCTCGCACCGGCGTAATGACGTCACGTTGCCATAGCAACGTGACGTCACATGACCTTGCAGCGTCATTTTGACGCCGCGTTGCCATGGCGACGCCGGGAGGAAGCCGCCGGAGCCACGGGTAAGTATGGTTTACAGAGGCCCTGCAGCTCCCCCGGCACTTAATTTAAGTGCCTTCGGGAAGCGCGCGGGGCCTCTGTAAACCCCGCGCCCCCCGTCGGCAGTCTCGCGCCCCCCCTGGGGGTCGCGCCCCACAGATTGCGCACCGCTGATGTAAAGAACACCCGAGCCGAATTTTTCATCGATGGAACACAAGAGAACGGATCGATCGGCAACTTAGCTATCACTTGTCAGTGTGCAGATTGTACTGAAGCACATATTGAATGGATAATATATATATATTTTTAAACGGCAGCTTGAACTGCAGCTTTAAATAAGAATCTCTGTGCTGATAAAATGTTTCTTATTAATATACAGAACATGTGGATTCACCTCTGTCAGTTCGCCTCCACAGCACTCAGCTTATCCTGCGAGACTAGAACTGGCTTGCAATTGGCAAATAACCATTTTGCACCCTAGAAACCCATACAATTTAAAAAAAAAAAAAAACTGGAGTGAACTTCAAGCATTTCGCTCCGCTGTTCGCAAAACTAAAAAAAAAAAAAAAATGTCTCACCATTTTCTTGGTTTGGAACCATCAATTGAATTAACCCTTAATCCTGGGGTTGAACTTTGTTTTAAAGAAAACAAAAATTTTTCAGAAAACCAGAACGGTGGGCACAAATCCCTGCAAAAATAAAAAAGTTATTGCGTGCCTACTCCTTAAAAAATTAAAACAGACATGTAAATCTGTACTTTGGGTTATGGAGAAATACACCAAAAATAACTTTATTTCATAGAGCGCTTTTTCCCAATAGGACTCAAAGCGCGTCACAATAACAGTATAGCGCGGGGTACGCAGCACATAGGATTATTACAGACAGTCCCTGCCCAGCTGATCTTACAATCTATGTTTCTGGGGCCTGAAGAAGATAAAGTGACTTGCCCAAGGACACAAGGAGCCGACACCGGGAATTGAACCAGGTTCCCCTGATTCACACTCAGTGTCGTTATCAGAGTCAGCGCCTGCACACACAGCCGCACCTTCATACGGAGCATATTATCTGTGGCGCTTGCCTGTCACCCCAGCCAAATGTTTGTGTATTTGAAGTTGCTGCACATCTTGAGTCTCTTCTGCATCTTCAATGTGCCAACCCCAGTTAGTATAGACTTCTCATTAAACAACTGCAACATCTGGTACACATAAATGGCCTCCACTATATAATTCGGAACATATTTATACTTGCATTTAAAAAAAATTAAATCTAGCACATTTTCTCTCCTACAATGTGTATTTCTTGGGTTAATACCCTCTACCACAACACGGTTATGTGATGCTGAAATGTCGCCTATACAATTGCAGTTATGCCATAAACTGGGACTTCATGATCACTCCCAGTTAGTCATTTGCAAAAGGGTGAGCAGCATCTTCATCCCTATAGCCCAAAGGCTGAAAAAAGTTACAGTATAAACCATCACGCTTTAGAACTATACCAAGAATGTGCTCTCTATAGCAGGGATTCTCAACGCTCTCCTCTGGAAACCACTCCCAGACCATGTTTTAGGCCTCACCAACTGATCACATGGAGATGCCAAACCAGTGCATACGTGTGCTTAGTAACGCTGTATGCTACTGATTCCTAAAATCTGGAGTGTCTGCCCCCCAAGGAGAGGGTTGGGAAACACTGCTCTATGGAAAGAAGTAAAACCTTATGTGCAACGTTAATCTTTTTGAAGACTTTTACCCGGACCCCCAGTTCAGGAAGCAAAGGGGCCAGTTTTCCCATCGGCCAGGTTGAATATTCACAATGGTGGTAGGTCGGGGCTCCCTCCGGCAGCCACCTGTGATGTGTTCAGAATGTAGGGCACACCCGGTTCAGGCAAGGGTTAACACCATGATTGTCCTAGAAGCGGCAGCACCATAAGAGCGCTGAACGCAATCTCCCCTAGACAACGAGCGAATCTCATCCTGTGTTATGCAGCGCCTGGGGAGACAGATCACACAACGTAGCCAATGTACCACCCAAGGAGCTTACAGAAGTGGAAAAAAAGGCCACCTGGATCCCTGCTTTTAAAAAGGTGCATTCTTATTCAAAGGATAGTAGCATGAATGTTGAATCATCTGGAACTCTCAAAATAAATCATCGGTGCTCTTTAAAAGCACATCTCGAGTACAGTATATTAAGCCTCTAATCATTGTCAGTGGAGAGGTTCATCATCCGATAGTCTACCCATTAGGATCTGGTTTGTGACGGAAGGAGAGAGAGACAAACCTCTGGTATGGAGCGTATTAATAGGATTTAGAATAGCCGTCTCCTTTACTGCGCCTCATCCAGTTAGCTCCATAAACAGAGGCAGATGTAACAGCTTGTACTGTAGTTAGAACACGACGAACGAATAGGCAAAGTGGCAATGCACAGGCAGTGTAACGCGTTGTACGGAGATACATGGGAGAAGGTCACCTTGCGTGGGTGTGGTGTTGATACCCAACAGGGGAACGCCCGATCAAGAACACAAGTACGTGCAAATCGAAAAAGGTAAATAAATACGTATCTAGAACACGATCAAAACAAATAGGACGAGGAAAGTGATGAGATGGAGGAATTTGACCAATTGTGAAGGCATTTCAGTGTTTTCACACATTTACTTATGTCTGCGCCGTGAATAGCCCTGGTTTTATAAAAAGGTCTATTTTTTTTTTTTTTACAGCTTGAGTTAAAAAAAAATTTGGGGGGGGGGATAAACAAAAAGGTTCTGGTGACAAAATCAGTCGTTTTTTTTTTTTTTTTACATTTCGGAAAACAAAGTGGAACATTTTCAATATTAAAATAGTAACACAACTTGGGCCAAAACAGAGTGCGCTTATCTAGAGAAAGAAAAGAAAAACGAACGAATGACAGGGTGAATGACCATTGGTGCCTTTTGCCGAGCTGAAATTGTCATCTGCACGTGACGTAGCCTATTTCAGTCCCCTCAATGACAGGGTGGTCATGCGACGTCACCCCGACACCACGTCTTCATGGTAACGGGTGTTAAATTACGCCGCGTTGCCATGGAGAAACGTGGATTGAAGCTGGATGAGTTAGAGGCCTTGCACTCCCAGTGCGGGGCCTCTGTAACCGCCATGCCCCCCTCCCCCCCAAAAAAAAGTCTTGCGCCCCCAGTTTGCGCACCCCTGGTTTAAAGGCATGGTTTAGAACATTAGAAAATTGCCGAAATGGAGGTATGCATCTATAATTTACAATGAAAAAAATAAATAATTATGCACTTTCCGATCACCGCAGAGGGTAATGCAAAGATGCACTAAGCTTTTAGGGGAAGTCAATGTAATGCACTGCAACGATGTGCAAATGGTAATCTGTCTCCTAGGACTATCGTTTTATAAAACATTACATTCCTTTCAAATGTAGCTATATTAAAGACTTTGTAGGAATGTGAGCGCTAGCTTCATTATGCCACAATCCTATGGAGGACCAACAATAGCCAATTCATGAACGTAATTTAGGACGCAATTGTCCCTGATGTGACAATGACACATGGTCGCTTTTGGCATCATTTTGTCCCCAGAAGTCTGTGCAGTTGGAAAGACGTGTGGAATCTTAACTCTTAACATTTGCTTGTACTTTGTGGAACGTCAACCCCACCCACTGGAATGTTAATGATCCAAGAGAACGAGTGGCTCATTGGGAGAAGGCGTGGCTCAGTGAGTAAAGACACTGACTAGCACGGAGTTTGAAGCAAGGGAACCTGGTTCAATTCCCGGTGTCGGCTCCTTGTGACCTTGGTCAAGTCACTATATCTCCCTGTGCCTCAGGCATCAAAAACATAGATTGTAAGATATGCCTGCAAAATGTATCTGTAAAGCGCTATGTGAATCTAGCGGCGCTACACAAGAACATATTGTTATTAAGAGGACACAAAGAAATTTGTATTCACAGTTGCCCCAAAGGTGGACAGCCTTCAGCACAGCTAAAGGGTGTGAGCCGTTTGCTGATGTTAAAGCTGCTCTATTTCAATCTGAAACTCACAAGCCCTTTATCTCCTGTACCCAATTTTCCAACTCTATCTGTCCATGAAATGACTGTATAATAATGTAACCATGTATTGTTATAATCTTTTAATGTAACCATGTATTGTTATAACTGTGCCCAGGACATACTTGAAAACGAGAGGCAAATCTCAAAGTATTACTTCCTGGTAAAACATTTGTATAAATAAATATTACAGCTAGATCGGTGGAGAACCATCAAGATACACTATTGAGTAGCATCACGCACTGCAAACGACACACACACACACACACACACACAGCAATACAATAAAACTACTGGAAATATGCCAAAGGAAAACATCAAAATTAAAAAGAATTAAAAAAAAGCGCGACTAAAAATGTAATACATTTTACATTCTTTTTGAAACTCATTCGAAAAAAAAAAATTGCTAGTATCTAGGAGGTAATTTTTTAATACACATTCTCTGGCAAAATTGGACAACTTGGATGAAAATGTTTGGTTTAAACCGGTTGATGATCGAACTTTTAAACCAAATACATTTAGAGCAAAGTTCTTAAAAGTTCAGGAGAGAAAATTCAAAGCGAATTTCAGGACATGCCCATGTATTAATGTTCAATTCCCACATGGTGTAGGTGTGTGTATGTGTCCGTTGGCAATAAAGCATTGAATTGAATGTTTAAAAAAAAAAAAAATGTGTGACCCTCCTCTGCGAACGAGAGCTGACAGCTGCAGAGAGGCGAGCACGTGGACACAGCCCTATGAAGTGAAGGGAATGTATCAGCCTGTCCCGTTGGTGCCACGCCCTACGCGTTTCGTCACTAAGGACTTCCTTAGTGACGAAACACGTAGGGCGTTTCCCAAAGAGGCGAGTTTGTGGCTGACATTACTGCACGAACGGAGAGAGTACCTTGGAGCTGTTGCTATTTTGCTTGGGACTGCGGTTGCTTCCGGTTTTGCAGTTGCCTGCTGGTGAGCAGTGAGAGCTGTGGGAGGTGTATCTGGAGGGAGTCTCTGACCGAGTTGCTGATTATTACATCATCTGGCTGCGGTGCCTCCAGTGCACCTTGCTGAACCAACGGATACACCAGAGGTGGCACCAACGGAACAGGCTGATACATTCCCTTCACAGCTCAAGGCGATTGAGTATATCTCATAAATGCTATTATTTTTACTCTGTGATTGCGCTTTTTATATTTTACAATCCCATAAATACTGTTTTATACTTTATCACACTAGGAGTGCGCCTGTTTTTTCTTCTTGTTTTCTGCAGATATCCTTGGGATTTGGTGATCCTTATATACGGGCAGCAAAACTCCAGTGGACCAAGTACATTTTTTTTTTAAATTTCAACTGACATCTGGTTTTTATTTTATCTGTTATGTTTCATATTTTTTATTTTTGCTATAGATTTCAGTTGTTTTTATCACCAATTCGCCCTTTTGGGGATTCTTTGGTCAATAGCCTTGTTAACTCTATCTGATTTACACAGCTGATTTATCCTGATCAAGCTTCCTAAGGCGCTACTCCAATTTGTTTGTTTTGTCAGATTAATATATATTATAGTGTGTGTGTGTGTGTGTGTGTGTGTGTGTGTGTGTGTGTGTGTGTGTGTGTGTGTGTGTAATATATTCACACACATGTACTATTCCAGTATTTTTAATTAGTATGCCTGGTTAAGGTTTGTCTACTGGATGAAAGCCGTGCAACGGTTTCGGTCTGCAACATAATCCCTCGCCTTATTTTGCCTGGACACTTTTTCCAGTAAATCTTGTCAAAGTCACGGCTTCTGTTGATTGCGATGAATAATATGAAGGGAGCACTCCTCCTCTTCCCCCCCCCCTTTTTTTATATAATTTTAACCTGGAATTTGTTAGCAGTGAAGCATCCGTCTTTTTCTTCTCAAGCACGTGGCCTGCGCGTTTCAACGTTACGCACAGTTAAACGATGCATTCACAGGCGCGAGGAACGGAGAGGAAGACCCTCTCATGGCTTTGCATATAGTACTAGTTAATGTGGGCGCTAGAAATGCCAGAACACCATGATTGCAGTTTATAGACGAGCAAGTGAGTAGCTCAATTCTGACATGTTGCAAGTGCTGTTTTGGTTACTTGTTTCTCGGTGCAGAGAAACTCAGTAGGTGGAGTTAGAAGTCCACGTCTCCAGGATACGAAACTGGGACACCTGGTCCGCACCAGAGTTGTCAAAGGGAAAATAAATCTAAATTTCCTTTGTAAATCTGGTGTAGATGGCTTGCCCCAGTTTTGCAGATGTGATATGTTGATGCATCTTCCCCACGCAGCTAGCTGCATACAAGTTTATGTCAGCAAGTTGTTTCCACCATGACACAGAATGAAGGGCGGGTCTGCTATACAAGGGTTAGGGGAGGTGATGAACATGGTACACAAAGATGAGTTTAGCATAACACATTTTCCCCCTGAAATATCCCACATTACATCTCTGCCGATCAGTGTTAGGGAGAGATTTATTAAAGGTCTGTTGTGGGTTAACGCACCCGATCTGGCTTGAATGGCCGCTGACGCAAAATTGGGTGCACTAATCGGCAATGGACTTCTGTGAATCTCCGCTCTGTTCTCTCCACCCTTGGCTCCTTAGAGTGAATGTAATTTTTCCTTGTTGCATTCTGCATTCCATCTCATTCCTGCTTCTGTATATTAAAGAGAAGACCGCAGGATAACTGGAAGTTTGTGAAACTTTATGCAGGGGGGGGAGGGGAAGAAGTTCATATTTTTGACCAGATCTAAAATGCTGATTGTTTTGTAGGGTCATATAAAAAAAAAAAAAAAAAAAAAACATTTGTACGAGATTGCACTCCACCTGTCTTATATAATGATAGGAGGTGCTAGGATCCTGCATCTATACCGCTGCATGCATACACAGCTATAAAACAACCATACTGGATCAGCACTCAAATATATAAAACAGGAGAAATGGATACGTTTTCCTTTTTGGTCTCGCCAAGTTTCTTCTTTAATGTTTCCAAAGCACACAAGGAAAAAACAAGATGGCAGACACTCCCTTATGTGCAAAACATAGCAACGTTTCACAGCCTCCTGGCTCCTTCATTCCTCCCCCCCCCCGGGTTTTCTAGATTTCCTAGCGATTTTAAGACGTATATGATGATCTCTGTTTCGTATCCAGGACCACAGATTCTGGGGTATTCGAAGTATGAGTGTGTAATAGCCATTATTGATTTCGTTAGTGGCCATTAATCATTATTAAGTAATAGCTTATTTCATGTTACTTGGGTCTTCAAATCATCGTGAAACTGGTATAATCTATGAACTTTTTGTGTGCGTTTTTATTCACGCCCTCAGGAATATAAAACACAAGCTATTATCTTTGGCTATTATCTGTTATCTGCATTTTTTTGAATAATGCAGCAATCACGATTATTTTTCAGAATTTGTAGAGAAGGCACATTTATCGGTGGATGGTGTGTGATACTGAATATTCACAAATAAAGTGGGAAACTACTGTAGATATTCCCCATATATGATAAAATAACAAAATGATATCACCACTTATTCTGTGATTTGATAAATCCTGATTGCATGATTTATGGGTTAAAAAGTTGTCAAGACTCGTGCATGTGATCTTGTACCCTCGGGTAACCCATTAGAAATGGGCAGAGGTGGAGTAGGGGTAAGGCATTGGTACCAGTATATGGTAGGTCCTGAGTTCGATCCCTCCATGTGTATTATGTAAAATGTATTAATGTTCAATTCCCACATGGTTGTAGGTGTGTGTATGTGTCCGTTAGCAATAAAGCATTGAATGTTTAAAAAAAAAAAAAGTGTGTTGTGTCATGTAACCCTCCTCTGCGACGCCACGCACAAGAGCTGACAGCTTCAGAGAGGAGAGCACGTGGACACAGCCCTACGAAGTGTGGAGAGAGCTGACAGCGATTGAGTCGCCGAGGGCACCGCCATCTTGAGGACATTTGCGCATGCACAGATGAGCGCGGCAGCCATTACATGTCACGCATGCGCAGTAGCAAAAGGTGCGAAGCCGGCCCAATGGGAGAAGGCACTTGGCAGGGACTACAAATCCCATGAGCGCACCACCTGACACCAGGGAGCCAATAGGGTGGTAGGATTCTCCAGGAAGGGAGGTAGGAGGCTGACAGGGGAGCACGTTGGGTGAGTCAGTGCCAGGAGAGGATAGGGGAAGGAGGTGCATAGGGCAAGTAGCCTCTGCACTAGGCCAGAAATCCCCTCTAGGCCCCAGATAGGCTCTGAGACACCCTTCAGTTTGTGGCTGCTGTAGGGACAGGCCCTAGGATAGGGAACCTGCCCCATTAGAGCTGTATAGAAAGTGGGGGACACAGCGGACGCTGTATACCCCGACGAGGGGTCTGGAACCAGCCCCCTCAATCCAAAGAGACTGCCCGAGGTGGGATCAGCCTTCCACGTGGAGATCACGACACTGGAGCAAAGGTCGCTGGATCGTGGATCCATTCTGATCACTGTTGGGGTGACCGTGTGCTGGAGCGACCGGCAGGTACTTTTACTACAAGTGCACCAACTATAACATTCTCATACCAGTGGGCCGCGCGGTCACCACACACACACTTGGGGCTTGGATGTGGGACATTGGACACGGTGGAGGGTTGCGCCCTGCGAGGTGCATTGGCTAGTTGTACTTCTAGTTGGAAGGGGTATTCCATATCGTTAACCATATTACAGTATAAGAGTGTTCGCATATCAGTTGGTTGAGTCCTGCGAGGGGCTGCTCCCACACTGTTGGGATTCCTCCCAGGTGGAGGCGCTGCATTTAGATATATAGATTACCCCAGGCTCCCTGTAGACTCAGGCCATGTGAGCCAACAGGTGTAAGAAGCAGCACCAGTAGTTCCTGTGTTCAGGGGGAAACAGGGTAGGATATAGATAGATTTATCGCTCACACACAATATGTAATTAACCATCTGGTCCATAGTCTGTCTATTTGCTACCCCCCTCCCCTCCCAGAAAGCAGCAGAGGTGGTGGTATGTCTGTCTTTAATAAACAAGCTTGTGAGTTTGATTCACGTCCGACAGGTCCACAGCCCTGCATTTCCCCATTACCACTTAATGCGTTTACTGCAGCCAGGGATTCTGGGTAATAGCATGCAAATAAGTAAAAACTGACGTGCTTATCCATTTTAACAAAACTGTAAGAATTCACCAGTGCCTGGGTTCCCAAAATAAGCTTCAGCACACTGCCACATATCGGGAGTATATTGCAGACGGGGGGGGGGGGGATGGGGGGACACAATTTTGCATGGGTCACAAACTTGGATGAAAGCTTCACATATCTCCAGATACAAGTGCATTCAGATCTACGGTAGGCGACTTGTGGCTTAAAGCAACAGTACTACCTACAGTATTTGGCCAAACTAAGTCTGCGCTTATAGCGACAGCGCCGTCGCGTCAAAACAAATGCATTGCCGCCGCTTATAGTAAGCACGACGGCTTGGTTGCGATCGCTTGAAGTCATCTCAATTTGATTTTTCCAGCGACCGCAGCCTGATGTCACTATAAGCGCGGCCTAAGATATGTAGCACAGTACAAAGTAGTATTCATGAGGCTGTATAAAGAGTACTACATTTCTCCATACAAAAAGGGAAGAGGATATTCAAATACTTTAAGTGGTTCTGAAATAGAGTCCCCAAATATATATATGATTCAGGAGATGTGCCCTGCATTTCAAAGGAGCCATTTAGGAGAGACTTATTCCGATATATTTAGTAAGTAACGGGGGTCGCATATGTACAATATTACCATCAACTTATTCACTTCTCAACTGAAGGAAATCAACACTCGAACGATCATGGGAGTCTGTCAAGACTTCCGCGGGTAAACTGACGGGGAGGGACCTTTTCGTCTCACAATCTAGCATCTTGCTCCAAGACGTGCCCCATAAGTAGGGTTGCCAGGTGTCAAGTATTGAAAACAGACTGTCCTGTATTTGGACACGGTCCAGTAAAAAATGTCCTCTCTAGACAAAGTGACCTGACCGGCTTTGAGGGCTGCATCCTCCATTCCGATTGGCTGCTGCTTGTTAATGTAGCCAATCAGGTGGCGTCAGGAGCCTGGGGCCGAGGAGAGGGGGGAGAAGTGAAGGAGGGAGAGGGGGAGAGGGAGGACACTCGAGCGCGTTGCATCTTTCACCATTGTGTCCAGTATTTTTGGAGAAGTGACCTGGCAACCCTACCCGTATGCCTGTGATTTAGGGTAGATGTCACCTGGTGGTGTTTTAGGACACCATATGATAGGAAATATGATATGCCTTGTCCATTTGCTATTTGTCCATCAAAAACCTCCATACACAACACAGTAAATGAAAAAAAAAAAAAAAAGGAGTATATATAATTTTGTAAATAAGGTTGAAATATGCATGTCGAGTTTAACCTATGTAAATATCTGACTGGAAAATGGCGCAGTGTGTCAGACTATTTCTTGGCCTTGACACAAAACAGAACTGCAGCTGTGCACCGAGACACAAATAAAAGCAAAACATCATCAACTAGCAAAAGTTCTAAGCAGGTAACTCAGGCAAGAGCTGTGCAGATAATGTGTTCTTATTACAGGGGGGGGGGGGGGGGAGTACAAGAGAATTCTAAATGTGACCACACAAAGCAAGATTTTCAAAAGGCAAACAACCTGATTATGTTAACTACTAATAAATTACATATAAAAAGATTCAAAAACACTCAAAAAAAAGCCCCCTGCTAAGATGTGCGTGTCATTTATTATTCAGTCATTTTGCAAACATTTTACAGAGCCATAAATCTACCAAGCAGGAAATAAACCTTATCAGCTGCAGTCAAAGACTTCCCTCACCAAACATGCAAATATTTCAATTCACATGTAATCAAAGCTACAAGATAACTGTTTATTAGCAGAGGCATTTTAATCTAAGCCGGGAAGGAAACTGGTTTTAAAAGGACACGTGCATCTCTGGAACACATTCGCTTTTACAACTTCTTCAGCAAGATCTAAATATAAACCTTGTCAAGATTAGTGAACAGGGGCAGGGTTTATCAGCATTAAATATTGACGTGACAACCAAATAAATAACGTCATGTTTAGGCTAGTTTAATAGAGATGAGGAGATAGAGATAGATATATACATACACACACTAAAACAGTATCTAGTTACCAATAGTTACATCTGTAAGTTCAAAAAGCTTAATAAAAGCATTTGTTAGTTTCCTGTTCAAGATGATTAATACACTTCAAAAGTGGACTCATGACACATCTTGGTCTGTGTGTTCAATTATAATCCACTGAGCTTCTGCTAAGGAGAGTTTGTTGTAGAAGGATGAGAGCAGGGGAACTCTTACTGGGACCAACACGCCATTTCCCAGAATTCCTCTAGAGCACATCCATGCCAGAGTCTAAATAGTTCTAACAACGTGGAATACTGTACCACAGGTTACTATGGACTCCCCAGCATATGCAGCACAAGAACGTCAATAGCAGTATGGACTCCCCAGCATATGCAGCACAAGAACGTCAATAGCAGTAGTATCTCCAGATATCACTCGGACTCCCCTGATCTATGCCACGCTTTTGGATTTGTAGAATAGCTTCCAAACAGTGGTAGTAGGGGGGGAGTGAAGGGGGGGGGGGGGGAGAAAATAATGCAGTAAGGGAATGCAAGCATGCTTGGGATACACACACAGATACTCTAAATACACAGTGTGTCCAGGAGACAGTGATTCATCCACTAATCTCCTGTATGGACACCCAAACTAACAAAAGATGTAGAAGGAGGTTTACAGCAGATGGGAAAACGGGCAGAATAGGTGGACCAAGGAGGTGCTTATCTGCCGTCAAATGCCATCATTCTGCTTTGATGTACTCAACCCAACTGGCATTAATATTCCCTGTATAATATCGCTGGGCATGATTATTGCAACATGCATAAAGATTCACAGTACTGTACAATGCACACATTCTAAAAATGTAGTCCTGGAAATGTAAACATTTTTTTACATGAAGTTGATGGCAAGTTGAATTATCTCTGTGTCTTTATTTTTTTTCCATATCCGGTCACATTTCCAAATAAAAAAAAAAAAAAAAAAAAAAAGGGGGAAAGACTGAGCAGCAACCAAGTCCTCCCTTTTGCTAGCCCCTTACTGAAAAGAACAAGCAAAGAGTTTAGAAATGTATTTAAAAATAAATACATATTTTGGGTTTCACTTTCAGCGTAAATCCGTTTTAACTTACTCAACCTGGCTCTGTTTTGAGTTTAAATTCCTCTTATATGGGATGGACCTTTAAAATGCCAGTTAGTGGAATGTATGAGGTTTCAGACACTGCAACAGACTTGGGAAATGTAACATGCGTAGATGATCTATTGGAGTTAAAAAATAAATAAAAAGGGGGTGGGGAGGAGGAAGAAATGAACATGTCAAATTCAGAAAAGCTGGCCTGCTTGTGGTCTTACACAATGGAGCCACTTATTAAAACTTAGAGTTCACCTGGTCCTACAAAACCATTTTTTTTTACATTTATTGCGTCACCCAGAGCCATGACATGCCACCTTTACACAGTTGATAATGACAATACCAGGCAAACAGAACTGGGGGGGGAAGGAATCAAGATTTCAGGATATGGAAGTTCAGAAACCAAAACATGACATTTCCAAACGCAATTATAAAAGCACTGCAGATAACAAGGCTCCAGCAACGGATAAGAGTAAAATCATTGCACTTACCACATAGGGTTTGCTTCTGTTGCCAGGGTGGACTTCTTCTTGTGGTTTTGGAGCCTTCAGCAACTTGGGCTCAGCAGTCGTTGGTGTACTAGGTGCAGTTCTAGGTATATCCACAGTGCCGAGAACATTAGAGTCACCAGTATTGAGTGTGGCCATGTACGGTTTGCCAACATCTTCTAATGATGGACCTTGCAGAACCGGATATGGTTTTATTGGGAGCTTGGCAGATTCAGGCATTTTTATTTGAACACCTGTATGACCAGACACCTTAGATTCTGGTGACGTGATTGGAATAAATGTAGCAGGCTCACTTGTGTGTCTGACATGCTTGGTAGTTGGTCTAGGCTTCCCTAGTGTATCTTGCCCCATTAATTCACCGCACTCCTTTTTACTTTCCTGACTACACGCCCGGCCAGTGCGTTTTTTGAAACTGCGCCTAATCATCCTTGGGGACAACACTTCTGCCAGCTTTGGGTCGAAGCTAAAGTTTTGATTTACCTCCACCCCATTTTCATCGGCCAGCTCTTCTAGATCTCCCAACTCCTCTCTCTGCTCAGAAAGTATAGGTTCACTGCTAGAAGATGGAACAGCCCATTCCAATTCCTTTATGGGCTCGCTAGAATCCTCCAAGTCGGTAGGAGACAACTCGCCCCGGCGACTAGGATCACTGAAGGACTTTTTCTTTATTGTTTTACCATTGCCTTTTTCATCAATCACTTTATCCAGAGCGCCAGGTTGACTAACAATATTTTGGATTACGGTGTTGTAATCTTTAACGCCATCGCTACTGAAAGAGAGGACACTGGCTGCACTGCCAGTGCATTCAGAAAAACCAATGGCTGAGGACTCTGGAATTCCAGATTTCAAATGTAATGATCCAAGAAGGTTGCTATCAACAGAAAAGCTTTTGGGATCTTCAGTAATAGAGTATCTTCTATGCGGCATTGGGTCACTTAAGGACCTGTATGTTTCGCTACTTGAATCACCATTGCTCCCATTGCTTGAATCAGTGCCATTATTGCCGAGAGAGGGAAATTTCCGTCTCCGTCGAATAGATCCTGGCGTTGGTGGAGCATCGAGAGGTTCTTGAGAAGTACTTTTATTGGCAATTTTGTCGCAACTTTTAGTACTCTCCAAATTTGCATTCACAGGTGGCAGTAGTGGGATCTCTCCATTACGTGCACAGAACTGTTCGTTTTCGCCTTGGACAAACCCAGCAGACTTCCAAACGGTGAGCGTTTGCCCAAGGTCTCTATATAAAGTGGTATTGGGTACAGTTTCTACTTCTGTAACAATCCCTTCATCAGTCATACTGGATTCATGACCAGATAACTCCTCCAATGATTTTCTACACGACATGTTTTCTTCAGATTCTGACTTTATGAACTCACTTCGGTTGTCCAAAAGTGAAAAGCTAGCCTCAGCTTGCAACTCTGCCAGCGCCAGGTCACATTTTAAATGCTCGCTATTCTCGTTCTCAAAGTTATAGTCATTCTGAGAGCTAATCTGACTTATTTTCTCAAAGACTTGCCTTGCCTCCTGGATGTACTGGTCTTGTATTATATCTGATACATTTTCACCCTTCCTCCCTACATCATTATCGGCTTTCCTGTCTGGAAGTAGGACATCATTGTCTCCTGTACTAGCAAGCATGAGCTCTGAAGAGCTCTGCTTCATTATACCCGGACCAACAACTCGCCTCGATCCTGGTTTGTCAGAATATGTAAAAGATTTTGTACGACGCAGAGTTGCAGTCAGGTCTTTTAACGTAGGGCGATTACCTTGTTGCAAACGGCTTGGATTCTGCAATGTAGGTTTACCTTGCAAATGTTGATGCCCAGCATGGTCTTGAGGAGTTTCATGCCTACAATTTGCAGTATCTTGGTCACTGCCCCCTCTCCCTCTATTCCTAATTTTTAGCTCCGAAATGTCAGATTTCAAAAAGCTAAGTAGGGTGAGTGTTTCTGATGCTATATCAGGATTAGACATGGACTTTTTATGCTTTGCATTTTCACTTTCAAGATCACAAGGATACAGACCCTCATGGACACGTTCACTTTTTACCTTCACAATGCTAGGGGGTACCTTTGGCTTGGGACGAGCCGGTTGCCTTGATATATTGTCACTTTGCCCAAAGCTTGGTGATCTGTAGAGATTGAAGCCTCCCTGGAAGCTACGACTTTGCCCAGAATAGCAAGAGCTGAAGTGGTCATCTTCTTTAAGGGTTTCAGTGCTCGAGTACCTGCTGCTGCTTCTCGAGCCACACGGGCTGGGCAGAAATGGTGGAATGTTAACTTTAGCAACTCGAGACACAATAGGGATAGGTGATGCTGCAGCCAATTGACTTGTACTTGATGGTGCTACCCCTTCAGAAAAGCCTTTGAAATGCGGTTTATGACCTTCGTGGTGAATATTGCTTGGGACACCTGCAGAAGTGTTCTGTTTTGATTCAGTGGGCAACGTAACTGCTGAAGTAAGACTGCTATTGTGTTCTGTAGAGGTTTTTCCTACATCAGTTTTTTGTGGTAGCATCTCTGAATAGCTCTGATCATGGTCTACTTTTTTCTCTCTTACTGAATCAATCATACCGAGTCCATCACCAAATTCATTATTCTTACAGCTCAAAAAGTCTTTCTTTTTCTTTTTAATTGATCTCTTTCTGAGACTTCCTCTGAGAGTTACAAGGTGTTCCTCCTCTTCGCTTCCCGAGGACATTTCCTGGGACCTGACCTTCGAACCATTCTTGTTTGCAGTGCTAGGCAACTGGAAGCCTCTGCTGTGCATCTCTTCCTCACTTGAGCTGTCTTTGAAACTGACATTGGAGGGGGCAGCCTGTGGTTTGCCTGAACTATTTAAGGAATGTAAACTATCCGATTGCCGTCTTGCCTCTTGCTTAGGTAGACCAGAAGAAAGTGAGTGCGCTTTCAGACCAAATGGTATACAGCTTCTGGGGGGAGGGGGAGGAGGTTGAGGTTTGGGACCAGTGTTTAGCTTCTGCTCTTTTGTATCCATACACACAATACCATCAGGGGTTGTGTTACTGTCTGATAGTGCTCTGCAATAGGTGCTTTCCATCCCCAAGGATAAGTGTTTGGGCCGGTAGGCAGTGTCTTTGGCATAATGGTTAAAGCATTTAGCAAATGTACTTTCTGCCGGGCAATGTCTCTGTGGCTCTGTGATCACTGCTGGCTGGCCTGAGTGTCTTGGCTCCTCACAGTCTGGCAGGGAAGCTGCCCGGGTGGGGGGCTTCCTAATTCTCTCCCCAAAAAGTTTACGCATTTCTGTAACACTAGGCCAGTTAGCCCCTTCCACACCAATCACTTCCCGGTTATCTGACTGATACAGCAAACTACAATAAGAGTCCAAAGTCACTTCATCTAGCGAGGTCTCCTCTGAGCTCCTAGCTCCCCTTAGATGGACAGCAGCAGCCAACATGTCAACCTTACCTGGCTGGGCCAGGTTGTCACACCCAACTGCTAGGAGTGGCTCATGCTTAAGCTGGCAGCTGTGTGCAGGCACATCCGGGCTGTAGTTCTCCAGAGATCCTTTTTGACAATCCTCTTTCATATGATCCCCAGTGGAATCCACACACTGCAGGCTTTCTTCGTCACTCTGTGCCCCCTGGTATGATCCGAAACGCTGGGAGAGCTGGCGCACTGAAGGGCAGGGGATATGTTGGTCTGTGCTGGCTGCAGAGATTTTGGACACTTTCCTAGACAAGCTGAGGGATCTGGCAGGGGAACGATGTGCTTTCTGACATGTGGGTTGGGTGACATCTCTTTTGCCGGCCAGCTGGGTGCCTCCCTCCTCACCAAAGGCTTTTGCATTCCAGTTTTCCAGCCTTTTAAAAGAAACACTCCTGTAGATACGAACTCTCCTTTCAGCATCCTTCTCAGCCATCGTTTTAAAAGAAACAAACAAAAAAACACTAGCCACTTTCTTTCCCCTCTCTACTTTTTCATCAAGGAAAAAAAATTCAGCATTAAAAAAAGAAAATATTTAATAAATATAAGTCCCAAGTTTAAATCCATTCAAAAGCAATCATACATGTTGATCCTTTGAAACATGTTTAACCTTTTTGTGTTCAGAAATAGAGGGAACAGCGAGACAATGTAATAACTACAAATCCATGGCTACAGCTGAACGGCCAGTCTTCATATTGCAACACTGTTCCCGTGACCCGGCTCTGGTGGATTTCCATCCATAAAACTGCAAGCGCCAGGGGGGGGGGGGGAAAGAGGGGAGAAATACACTTTATCCGAGGGTCGTTTTGCCGGAATTTCCCTCTGACGATATCCCGTTCACCCCCAGCTCTCAGACCGAGCCATCCCCCCACTGCTCAGCCCGAAAAGTCAACCCTTCTCCTCCAATATACTTCAGCAGCATATTTTGATAGCATCCCAGAGCAAACTCTCTCATCTCTACAACGATATGCTTGCAACAAGTTTTTTTTTTTTTTTTTAATCCTTTTCTTTTCTGTGACTTGTTCACATGGTAGAAACTTCTGAGAGTCTGGTTAAAAGAGGCGACGTCTGGAAGAAGGGTATGGGAACATTGCTGGGCTCTAATTTGTCCCTATAAAAAAACCAGAGGAAATAGTCATGATTATTGTACGAGATAATGCCCCCCCCCCCCCACCCCCCAACTCCTTCCCTATTCTACTGTATGCAGCTCGTTAATTTACTGGCCTTGAAAAACAGATTCAACATTTTAATACGTTCAGATCTTAATTCTGGGCAACTTCACACAAAATACCAACTTGTTTTCTTTGTCCGTCTGCAACACACACACACACACACACACACACACACACACACACACACACACAGAAAAAAAATGACAAGAAAGCATTCAGAGCTTTCCAAAAAGCCTGCAACATGTTTTTCATTGTACGTTTACGTTTTAATCACAATACTTTCTCACAAAGAAAACGTGCTGCAGGCTCCCTCTAGTGTGGAAACTTTATCTGGCATGGTTTCATTGGGGTTTATTTGAGCTGGAACTTTGGCCGAGACATTCCTACATTATCGGTAAACTGCAAATCAAAGGGTTTGAAAAGCAGAGGTTTTCAGATGAAAAAATGTGAATGACGGCAACATGTGGTATTGGCCATAATTAAAAATGCCAACCCTAAATATCTGATAAAAAAAAATAAAATGAAAGCATTCTCGTATCCCGATGTCATCCTCGGAAATTAAATATTACACATTAACACGGTTGCTGCTCATAAGGGATGTCAACTATTTGAAGTGGGCTAAAATGACAAGCAGGTTGTGACAGTGGAGCAAGAACAACAAGGGGAGCGCAAATCAAGAGAACGTGTTTGTCTGACATCTCTGCAGCATGCAGGTATTAATCTGTAAAACTGGAAGTGAGGAGAGTCAGACCCTTTCTTTCGATCAGGAGTGGCCAACTCCAGTCCTCAAAGCTACCAACAGGTCAGGTTTTCAGGCTATCCCCGCCTCAGCACAGGTGGCCGAATCAGTGTCTTAGACTGAGCCACTGAGTAAGCCACCTGTGCTGAGGCAGGGATATCCTGAAAACCTGACCTGTTGGTAGCTCTTGAGGACTGGAGTTGGCCACTCCTGCTGTAGATATAGACATATCATTACGAGCGTGGATGTAAACCATGCTACTGCCAATTAGAACATGAATTGCACGACATCGGGATGTAGCATGAAAGCAGTACGTCATAGGGGAACACAACTGGCATACATTGCACTATAAGGTGATAAGATATTGTACAATGCTTCGATAAAGTTTCAGCCAATTATACCAAATACATTAAAACTATTAT
The DNA here is from genome assembly GCF_040206685.1 of Ascaphus truei. Classification (NCBI taxonomy): domain Eukaryota; kingdom Metazoa; phylum Chordata; class Amphibia; order Anura; family Ascaphidae; genus Ascaphus; species Ascaphus truei. The sequence goes on along the minus strand of NC_134485.1, from coordinate 418,079,987 downwards.
TACTAGTATATCATACCACACACACACACACACACACACACAACAGTATTAAGCCCTTTGCAGAGGGATGGGTTGAAGACCCCAAATAAGCAGTGTACCGCAGGCTCCTTTTAGTTACATTTCCCTCACTTCTACGGTTATATCAAACTGTAGGAATGGAAAGAACAGATGTAACCCCAGTCTCGTTTCCCATAGTTCTGTACTGGAGGAAGAATGCCGACCCAGACTAAGGCTCAGTCCCATTTGGGGGGGGGGGGGGTTCTCTTTTCTTTAATAAAATGCAGAGTACAGAGTTTGGGATCTCGGTTGTACAGCGGAGATCTGCTGGCGCGGTGTGTGTTATGATGCCTTTTAACCCCTTCACTGCCAGTGGGGCCTGAAGCCCAATGATCCACGCGGGGGGGTGGGGAGGGGGGGGGGAGGGGGGGGCTTCGCCAACCAATAGATTGACAATCGTTTGCAACCCTTAGCTGGCCCCAAAAAGTGACTGGCAGGGTCTTTAAAGTTTGCATCTTGTAAAGAACTCGGTTGTAGGAACCTTAAAAGTCACTGGATCACCATACTGCCTACTGAGTCCCTGCTGTTTACCAAGAAAAAACAATAACAAAAACAAACAAAAAAAGTATAATTTTCCTACTCCCCCCCGTTACAACTTCCCTTCCCCCCAATACAAGTCAATGGAATAGATGAGATTTGTCAAACTTTCTCCTTTTAAAACAACAACATCCCCCATGTAAACCAGCCAGACCAACAGCCTGATTCCCTGCCTAGTGCAAAACATAACTTTAATTAAAAAAAATTTAAAAAAAGGATCCAGGTTTAATCCAAGCCCATCCTTTCCCTTAACAAATGCTTCTTTGAAATAACTCTTGCAAAAAACAAACACATATATAAACAATGTAACAACAATAATAGCAGCCTGTTTGCATGCAGAATGGGTCCTGTTTGCATGCAGAATGGGTCTCTCCTACCTAGGTGCAAAGTTTGCATTGCCTGCCCCTTTAACAAATACAAAGAGCCCCGCACATCACCGCCTTACCCTTCACATCTCTCCTGCAGTCTGAATGCAACAGGCTCTAAAGAGTCCAGGAATTTGTTTGCACCATCATCTACAGAGAAGGTGGGGGTCCAGAATCCCCCCCAAACTTCTATCTCTCCTCATTGCAGCCAGCACACGCGTTATCCCCGGCACAGCAATGATCCCGGAGACACTTAGCATCACAGCACAGTGGAAATGTGAGGTTTAAGAGCTGTACTTCTGGGCAGGGATACAGGAAGTCTCCCCCTCCCCCCCCTATTTCAGCACTCAGTTGGAATGCGCCAGTGCCTTCTCCTACACAGTAGAGTGGAATCGTTTTAACTCCTTGTTGCCCGCTTGTGTCTGCACCCATGCATCCAGTGAAAGTGTAAACAGGGTGGCGGGGGTGTTGGAGAGTCATGCAAAAGAAAGTAGTGGTACTGTGTGTGTGCTCCCCAAATAAAACCTCCAAGGCTGCATCCATGCTAGCGCAGAGCACACGTCGCTTGGCGAGTTTAGTTCCTGCAATTGAAATTGTCCCGTCCCCGCTCGTGCGCGGGCACACGCGCTCTCCCAAGTTTGGCGCTTGGAGAGACAAAAGGGAGTTTGAAGCGCGCTCAACAGGCCCCCAATGCCCCCCCGTGCGCGCTTGCAAAATAGGCAGGACACCCGGCGCTCATGCTGGGAGAGCTGGTGATGTCACCGCTCTCAAGCATGAGCGCGGTCAGCGCCAGCGGGACCGCAGCCTATACCTGTTAAAAATGGAGGATCTTTGAGAATGTTAATGCTGTACAGAGTCCTTTAAAAATGAATCACTCTTTCATGATGCTCAAAGATTTACATACAAACTATAGGAATGTAAATAAAGAGTGGTGGTACTTCACGGCTAGTGAATAAAAGTACTATCCCCTAGTTTCATTATGGTCGTTGGAGACGCCCTCAAATTGGCTGGCAAGCAACGGGGGTCATTTATCAGAGTGGCCCGTCATACAGCGCTAGATTTATTAACCCATTTAGGGCGGTGCAAAATCTGCGGCCACGGACGCTCCGACAATTCCTCGTCACGTGGCCGCTATTCGGAGCGATCGCGTGATGCTGTGTTCTTTCTGCCGTCGGGGCCTGGTGTGACAGCTTAATACGCGTTGGAATAGCCCCAACAAAATGGTCAGGAGGCAGTGACGGGGTTAGCAGAAGAATTCCCATTTTCTGCAGTGGGAATGTGTTTTCTGGATAGATAGAATGTCGCTCTTTCGTCCCAGTTTTGCACCTGGGAGACTTCGATAAACGCCCCCCCCCCCCCCCCCATTGCATTTTCTTATTTTCTCTCCTAAGAGCCTCGTCCATAGCGATCACGACCGCGAACAAGAGACGGCTTCCTCTATGAGGCCGCCCACAGTGGGCGCCAGGAAGCGCGAAAGCGCGGCAGCATTTCTAGAAGATTTTTTTGAGTTTTGGCACGACGGCCGAGTCACGTGAGCGGTTCAGCCAATGAGGGTGAACCAGCTCCGTGACGTCACGGCCACGCCTCTCCGTCGCGCGCGTCATAGAAATGTTACAGGCCACGGATCGCTCGAGCAACAGGCGCGCGCGCCTGCACTACACACTTGGTCTAAGAGCGTGGGCTGAAGGAGCAGCTCAGTGAGTAAAGGCAGTGACTCTGATAACCATGACACTGAGATTGAATCAGGAGAGACTGGTGTCTGCTCCTTGTGACCTTGTGACCTTGGGCAAGTCACTTTAGCCTCAGCCTTAGGCCCCATAAAATATAGATTGTAAGCTCTACGGGACAGGGACTCTGTGCCTGCAAATCTTCTATGCACAGCGCTCCGTAAGCGGTACATGAAACAACATTATTACTATTACATGAAGTCAATGGGAATAGACCTGCATTTTCCTACCCAAACCATAAACATGTCCACTAAGCCCCTCCCATCCTGTGACATCACTGGACTCCAAAGAGCCCTAATTGAGAAGTTCAAGTTTGGAAATGTAAGAATGTGGTTTTTAATCTTTTATTTCTCCGTTAAAAATCGTACATTCCCCTGACATCATGACATTACAAAATGGTTATTTTTAAATCACGAAGAACCATTAAAAAGGCATAAAAAGGGATGGAGGGGGTGATTGCAGAAAACATGCTCAGGTTTGTCACCGGGTGACAGCCTTAAAAATGTGTTCTTTTAAAGGTGCAATCGCACAACGGAGCAAAGTGAACTGGAGGCAATTATTACATGTTATGGGTAAAAATGTAATTTTGTTAATTGATTAATCTGTACAAAGACACATCAAACAAGTAGATTTTAAAAAAATATATAATTAAGTTGATAGCAAGAGCTGGGAGTGTGGAAGGTGATTGCCAATGTTGTTTAATAAACCCAATAGGAGCCGCACTAATGATCATCTTTTTAAAGAATTTGCAGGCTGGATCACAGAATAGAACATTGTGTTACACGGAGCAGCCTCTGTTATTATCGGCTAATAACTCCATTTGTGTGGGAACACTCAATTCTCCTGTTAAGACCAAGTATTGCTGATTCCACTTCCGACATAGGGGGACGGAGCGAGATTAGAGAAAGGCAAGCGGAGACTTTAATTTTGGCGGTGGCCAACTCCAGTCCTCAAGGGCCCCCAACAAGTCAGGTTTTAAGGATATCCCTGCTTCAGCACAGGTGGCACAGTCAGTCCGTGCTCCAGCACAGGTGGCTCAATCAGAGGCTCAGTCTTCGGTTGAGCCACCTGTGCTGGGACTGATTCAGCCATCTGTGCTGAAGCTTGGACTGATTGAGCCACCTGTGCTGAAGCAGGGATATCCTGAAAACGTGACCTGGTGGCCACCCCTGCTCTAATTCCTTGGGTGATGTAGAGAGAAGAAGACATGCCAGCTCGCCTGCTTTTGGGGTCACTCTCCCTGATTTTAGCATCTGCACTCGGGCTTCAGTACTTTTCGATTAACATCGTCATATTCTGCCGCAGAACCACCCGGTCCCATAGATTTCCGTCTGAAAATGATGGAGCTAGTGGGCATTTTTTAGTTTTTAAAATTTATTTACAAACCAGCGATATCACTTCTTTCTTTTCGTACAAACATACAGTTCGACTTCCTTTTGAATGAAAAATGTATCCATTTTAAAACCATTGTGCTGAATGAACCGGTGCGTTTATACTTTGCGGGTGTTATTAAATATGGCCGCTGCTTATCATTGTCTCTGAGTAACTTAGTAGCTCGAACCAGCATCGGTGCTTCATAGGAATCACTGCAACCTTCTTTCTGCGGTTGTCTGAAGTCTCCAGGGGAGTGTACGATACTGTGCTGTTCACTATCCGGTTTAGAAGAGTTAATCTGAAAATTGTATAAACCCTTTAAATTATAACCTGGAAGCCCAACACCTACATAAACATATGTAGCCACGCCTGGTTTGGCTACAGTTTGCCCTCCCTGACATGCAAGCCCTGGTAACAGTGCAGGAGGTGTCAGGACCAATCCTGGGTTTCCCCCACAGTGAGCAGCTTCCTTGAGTGACGGGGGAGGAGGTTGGCTAAGGCCTGTGTTGTGCCCAATCCTGTGCTCAGACCTTGGACCTTCCCCCTAAGGGGTTGCACACCCACATTTAGTCAGTGTCTCTACCCCTGAGAGAGACAGGTAGTCACGCAGAGGTGCGCCTGTCCTGTCTTCCCCAATGACAACGGCGGAAAGCTCAGCGTCCTGTGAACCAGCAGGTAACCAGCACAACAACACAGCTAGTGGTAGAGTGAGCTCCCAGAGGGTGGGGGAAACACTGCTGCACATACATAAACTCCAGGACATACGTGAAAACGAGAGGTAACTCTCAATGTATCACTTCCCGGTAACACATGTTATAAATAAATAATAAACATCTATACAAAATTCTATCGTCGGTCTAATTAATGGGCTGGCTTTGATGGCGGTTCCATCGCAACGCGCCCGGCGGTTACAGATGCACCGCGCTCTTCCCCACAACAACGAAACTGATTGACGGGAGGGAGCGCAGGGGGGCCTCTGTAACTGCCTCTTACCTTCTCCGGCGGCATCTCCTCCCGCAGCGTTCCGTTCTCGTGGCACCGCGTTGCCATGACAATGTGACGTCACACGACACCGCGACGTAGGAGGAGATGTCCCCACCGGAGAAGGTAAGAGCCCCCCCCTCCCCTGCCAACACCCTACTGCACCGAGCCCCACAAAACTCCCAGCAGGCCCTGTTAATGTTGACACATTTAACCACTTTGCTGCCACAGGAAGCTGCACCATTTTGCAGCGCAATGCATCGTAGCCCGCTCTGGCAAATAAGGGGTTAAACAAAGGCAGAAAGGGGCCTGTTGTTTCCGTTGCTGGCAATGTCATCGCACTTTATCGTTTTAAGAAGCGCTGATGCTTTAACCCTTCAGCTTCCAGAGGGACTTGCGCGCTACAAAAAAGGTTCCAAACACGTGCGGCCAACCTGGCATCATGGGACTCTTGTCCAGTCCTAAACCGGATCAGGTCTAATCTGTTGTACTCTACCTCCCCCTGGGTAATATAGTGTCCTGTATCTCTATGGAGAATGGTACTGTAAGCCAGCACTGCACCGGAGTCTCATGATAAGGGGTCGGCCACGCTGCTCCTAGAAGCATATATCTCTGTCTGCAATATATACTTACAATAAGATGCTTTTAATAGCTGGTGCTGCAGTGTGAGATGTTGCTTTTCCTACCATGGCAGCAGCTGCGTCACAATCAGATAATGTCTGTCCCCCCGTCCCCCCCCCTCCATGGGCTGCTGGAGCCCTTCTTGTAATAAACATACTGTATAATGAAGCGTGACAGCTGGGGAATAGAATCCCTTTTTGTGATACACACCTAGACACCGATTCAGTGCTATATTGCTTAGCAATGCAATGTACTTGCTTCCTGGTTTCTTTTCCTACTTTGTTTATTACACTGTTTCTTACTTGTTCATAGGTATCCCGCCTTAAACCTTTCTAACTGACTGCCCCACACCTCTGGAATGCCTTTCCCCTCAATACCTGTCACGGTAGCTTATGACAAGATATAATGAACACCAAATATCTGGGTTGAACTGAACGAGGCTTAGATATAATAAAATATATTTATTCCTTAAAAAAGGTGAACACAGCAATATAGTACAATTAACAGGCAAGAAGGTAACACTTACTTAGGGTTGGGGGATGGAGAAGTATCAGCTAGCAATTCTCCAGCAATCCGGTGACATTCAAGATGGAATCAGAAGCACAACTAAAAACTGTAGGGTTGACACAGTTTATATACCTGTGTAACCCTATTCTTAACATTGAATACAGACTATTGGTGAACAATTTCTGTATCCAATCCCTAACGTGGAGACACAGATTAACCCATGCCCCCCAGCTAATTAGCCCATTTGTACTGGGACTCTATGGGTAGCCCCATAATTAAATCAGGGGCGACGACCAGTCTATCAAATGAAGTATCTGAATTGTTTGTAGGTGTAGACATAACACTTACAAACCACTCCAGTTTGATGATTCTCCACCCTTAGGTAACAATTAGAGTGGCAGAGTCTGTTGTTAGTACTTGATCTGTTGATTAGTAATTAGTGTAAACAATCAGGCAGTTAACTTTTGATCACAGTGCTTAGGCTCAATCAGCCGGCTGCCCTTCATGACTTATTAGCATAGCAGATTCTCACGGTAGCTTATGACAAGATATAATGAACACCAAATATCTGGGTTGAACTGAACGAGGCTTAGATATAATAAAATATAATTTATTCCTTAAATAAGGTGAACACATCAATATAGTACAATTAACAGACAAGAAGATAACACTTACTTAGGGTTGGGGGATGGAGAAGTATCCAATAGCAATTCTCCAGCAGTCCAGTGACATTCAAGATGGAATCAGAAGCACAACTCCAGCAATCCAGTGACATTCAAGATGGTATCAGAAGCACAACTAAAAACTGTAGGGTTGACACAGTTTATATACCTGTGCAACCCTATTCTTAACATTGAACACAGCCTATTGGTGAACATTATCTGTATCCACTCTCTAATGTGGAGACACAGACTAACAGACTAACCCATGCCCTCAGGTAACAATTAGACTGACAGAGTTTGTTGATTGACTAATACTTAATCCCTAGACATTGGGTAACAATCAAGGCAGTTACTTTTTGATTGCCGTGCTTAGGCTACTCAGCCGTCTGCCCTTCATGACCTATTAGCCTAGCACAGGGGGGCGCAAACTTTTTTCCCTGCGCCCCCCTGTCGGCTGTCCCCTCACTCCCGCGCCCCCCCCAACCCCAACTTACCCTCGCACCGGCGTAATGACGTCACTTTGCCATAGCAACGTGACGTCACATGACCTCGCAGCGTCATTTTGACGCCGCGTTGCCATGGCGACGCCGGGAGGAAGCCGCCGGAGCCACGGGTAAGTATGGTTTACAGAGGCCCTGCAGCTCCCCCGGCACTTAATTTAAGTGCCTTCGGGAAGTGCGCGGGGCCTCTGTAAACCCCGCGCCCCCCGTCTGCAGTCTCGCGCCCCCCCTGGGGGTCGCGCCCCACAGATTGCGCACCGCTGGCCTAGCAAATGCCGTCTGCATTTTCAGAACAGATCCAAAATAAAATACATATACACTTTAATATCTACACATATTAATAAGTTCCATTCTGGTGGGCTCAGTGGGTCGACCTTTGCCAGTTTTTAATGCCTACAGTGACTCCACATATTGGCCAAATATGAACTCTCTGCGACCTCCAGAACTGGAGATTCAGAAATGCACTTTAAAACATTAAAATACATGCTTATAATGAAACATGGGAACAGGGGAACATACATTTTCAAGGTACAACAAGGTGCAAACCTCATCCCTGGACCGCAGTCCAGTTAACCCCTTGTCTCTCTGGTGAGGTCAGGGGATGGCCATATGGGGTGTAACCCCTTTAATACCGGGCCACCCCCTTTCTCCCTCTACACCTCCCCTTCTTAATGGGTGACCTGTGGCCCACTGGCCCTAACGGGGAGTGGGGCACTGCTGGCACCCTTAACGAACTCAGTCTCAGAGGGATAGTCCTGACATTGCTGTTTTCACTACCCTTTTTGTGCTGAATAGTAAACTCAAACTCTTGCAAGGCCAAGCTCCACCTTAGCATCTTGGCATTCTCCCCTGATGCCCTCTGCAGCCAACTCAGGGGGTTGTGGTCTGTGAGGACCGTGAAAGCCCTTCCATACACATAGGGCTGGAGTTTTTTGAGTGCCCACACAATGGCCAAGCAACCTTTCTCAATGGTGGCATAGGCCACCTCTCTGGGAAGTAGTTTTCGGCTGAGGTACACCACAGGGTGCTCTCTACCGTCGTCCCCCACTTGGCTCAACACAGCCCCAATGCCATAGTCCGAGGCATCAGTCTGTATGAGGAAATGTTTAGTATAGTCTGGGTCAGCCAGTATGGGGGCCCCAGCAAGTGCAGTTTTCAGTGCCTGAAAAGCAGTTTCACAGGCAGGAGTCCAGGTGATAAGCACAGGCAGTTGCTTCTTAGTCAAATCAGTCAGGGGTTTGGCCACGGCGCTGTACTGTGGGACAAACTTCCTATAGTACCCTGCGGTGCCCAAAAATGCCATGACCTGTTTCTTGGTTTTTGGAACAGGCCACTGAACTATGGCTTCTACCTTGGCTGGCTCTGGTTTGAGGTGCCCTCCACCCACCCTGTGCCCTAAGTACAGGACCTCTGCCATCCCTACCATACACTTAGTGGGTTTCAAGGTAAGCCCAGCCTCCCTGATCCTATCTAGCACCGCAGCTACATGTCCTAAATGGGAGTCCCAGGAATTACTAAAGACAGCAATGTCATCTAAGTAAGCCCTGGCATAGCTCTGCATAACCTATTGACCAGGCGTTGGAAGGTAGCTGGGGCATTCTTCATCCCAAATGGCATCACCAAAAACTCATAGAGGCCACTTTGAGTGATGAATGCTGACTTCTCCCTAGCCTCCAGGGTCAGTGGGATTTGCCAATAGCCTTTGCTCAAATCCATAGTGGTCAGATACTTTGCCCCCCGCGAGTTCATCTAGTAACTCATCCATGCGGGGCATGGGATAGGCATCTGATACCGTCCCAGCGTTGAGCAAGTGGTAGTCCACAAAAAAACGGGTGGTCTTGTCCTTCTTAGGGACTAGAACTACCGGGCTTGCCCAAGGACTCTGCGACAGAGTAATAACCCCTAGAGTCAGCATCTCCTCTATCTCCCTCTCCATACTGGTCTATAAGCGTGCTTATGCAGAGGCCGCAGGTCCCCTGTGAGCACTAGGTGTTTTGTGAGATGTGTGGTCCCTGGCATGTCAGTGAAGAGGGCCCCATACTTATCTAGCATGTCCCTGGCTTCTCCCTTCTGCCTGGCACTCAACTGTGCCCCTATCTCCACCTGCTCCACAGTGTTTCCCTGCCTAGCCTCCCCTAGGAGATCAGGCAGAGCATTGCTCGCCGGATCCTCCAGCAGTGGGCTACAAATGGCCATCACTGCTCCCATACTCGGTGCTCTGTACTCTTTCAACATGTTAATGTCTTGTGCCTCTCAGGCTCTAACTATACAACATAGTTGCACTCATTCACCTTTCGGATGACCGGGTACGGTCCAGACCAGACAGCCATTAACTTGTTCTCCTGAGTGGGTTTGAGAACAAGCACCTGCTGTCCTGGGATGAATTCTCTGCTACGGGCATTCCGGTCATACCATTGCTTTTGCTTGGTCTGAGCGGCCCTGAGGTGGTCCTGGGCCACCCCCATGAGCATCTCTAACCGGTCTCGGAGATCTACTACATACTGGATCACTGAAGCATCAGTAGCAGTAGTCTCCCCTTCCCATCCCTCATGGAATAGGCCCAGAGGTCCACGTACCCTGCGGCCATATAGTAGCTCGAAGGGGGAGAAGCCTGTAGATTCCTGCGGTACCTCTCGGTAGGCAAACAGCAAGTGCTGTAAATGAATCTCCCAGTCTTTCCCCTCCGCCTCTATAAAGGTCTGAAGCATCTGCTTCAGGGTACCGTTAAACCTTTCACATAATCCGTTTGTCTGGGGATGGTAAGGGGTAGTGCACCGGTGCCGTACACCGCATGCATCCCAGAGACAATATAACAGTTCACTCATGAACTGCGACCCCTGATCGGTTAGGATCTCACTAGGGAAACCTACCCTAGAGAAAATGTTCAGCAAAGCTGCTGCCACTGTCTTGGCATCTATGGTGCCAAGCGCTACCGCCTCAGGGTACCGGGTGGCAAAATCCACCACCGTGAGGATGTAGCGCTTCCCTGACCTGCTAGGAATCATAAGGGGTCCTATAAGATCCAACGCTACTTTCTGCAAGGGTTCCCCTATTATCGGTAGGGGTTTCAGGGGTGCCTTCGCATGGTCGCCCGCCTTACCCACTCGCTGGCAGGCATCACAAGAGCGGCAGAAATTGCCCACATCTCGAGATGCCCCCGGCAAGTAGTAACACTGTAATAACCGGGCTCGCGTTCTGTTGACCCACTGATGTCCCGCTAACGGAATAGAGTGAGCTACCCATAACAATTGCTGTCGGTACCCCTGGGGCACTACTAGATGTCGCTTACCGGTCAATCCCTCCTCTATCCCCGGGTTCCCTTCTTCTCTATACAGGAGTCCCTTATACCATAGGCAGTGCTCAGTGCCTTCCCCTGACTGAGATTCGGACGCCTGAAGTCTCACTTCACTCCCATACTCGGTGCTCTGTACTCTTTCAACATGTTAATGTCTTGTGCCTCTCAGGCTCTAACTATACAACATAGTTGCACTCATTCACCTTTCGGATGACCGGGTACGGTCCAGACCAGACAGCCATTAACTTGTTCTCCTGAGTGGGTTTGAGAACAAGCACCTGCTGTCCTGGGATGAATTCTCTGCTACGGGCATTCTGGTCATACCATTGCTTTTGCTTGGTCTGAGCGGCCCTGAGGTGGTCCTGGGCCACCTCCATGAGCATCTCTAACCGGTCTCGGAGATCTACTACATACTGGATCACTGAAGCATCAGTAGCAGTAGTCTCCCCTTCCCATCCCTCATGGAATAGGTCCAGAGGTCCACGTACCCTGCGGCCATATAGTAGCTCGAAGGGGGAGAAGCCTGTAGATTCCTGCGGTACCTCTCGGTAGGCAAACAGCAAGTGCTGTAAATGAATCTCCCAGTCTTTCCCCTCCGCCTCTATAAAGGTCCGAAGCATCTGCTTCAGGGTACCGTTAAACCTTTCACATAATCCGTTTGTCTGGGGATGGTAAGGGGTAGTGCACCGATGCCGTACACCGCATGCATCCTAGAGACAATATAACAGTTCACTCATGAACTGCGACCCCTGATCGGTTAGGATCTCACTAGGGAAACCTACCCTAGAGAAAATGTTCAGCAAAACTGCTGCCACTGTCTTGGCACTTATAGTGCCAAGCGCTACCGCCTCAGGGTACCGGGTGGCAAAATACACCACCGTGAGGATGTAGCGCTTCCCTGACCTGCTAGGAATCATAAGGGGTCCTATAAGATCCATCGCTACTTTCTGCAAGGGTTCCCCTATTATCGGTAGGGGTTTCAGGGGTGCCTTCGCATGGTCGCCCGCCTTACCCACTCGCTGGCAGGCATCACAAGAGCGGCAGAAATTGCCCACATCTCGAGATGCCCCCGGCCAGTAGTAACACTGTAATAACCGGGCTCGCGTTCTGTTGACCCACTGATGTCCCGCTAATGGAATAGTGTGAGCTACCCATAACAATTGCTGTCGGTACCCCTGGGGCACTACTAGATGTCGCTTACCGGTCAATCCCTCCTCTATCCCCGGGTTCCCTTCTTCTCTATACAGGAGTCCCTTATACCATAGGCAGTGCTCAGTGCCTTTCCCTGACTGAGATTCGGACGCCTGAAGTCTCACGCCGGCCAGGGTAGGGTCTGTCTTCACTGCCTCCCTAAACTGGGCTCCTAATTCTGGCCACCCCCCAGTCATGTCATTGTCCGGAGAATGGGGAAGGGTGAGGGAAACAGTAAGTCAGTCTGTGGTTGCAACTGATCCTGGCTTACCTCCCCGGGCTCCTCTGTGCCCTCCGCTAACGTTGGTCCCAAAGGCTGGGGGACTGGCGCCGCCGCCATTGCCGCTGTCTGGCTCCGGGTAACCGCCGCCACTGCAGCGGGCTTGGGCACTCGGTCATAGGTGCAGGTCATCGGTCCCAGATTGTTGCCAAGAAGAACATCGGCATCCAAACCGGGTAAAACCCCCACCTCCCACACACCCTGGCCCTCCCCCAATCCAAAAAGATTCTGGCCACTGGCAGGAAACGTGGCTCTCCGTCGGCCACAGTGATCTGTATCCCAGGGCCTGGGATCAATTTCTCTGGCCGGACCATATCAGGTCGGACCAGGGTCACTGCAGCTCCTGAATCCAGCAAGCCGACTGCTTGCCGGTCACCGACTGTGACCGGGGTGAGATGTCTGCTCCGGCCGTCCGTCTGCTGCAGGTCCGCGCTGAGATGTCCTCCGCTCCTGGATGTGGGCACCGATGAAACCGGGACAGGTGCTGCATGGGACGTCTCACTGGGAGTTGGTTCCATGACCGGTCCGGAGTCTTTGGTGGAAGCTACCCGCACGCGGGCTACCGGCTTCGCGGCTGGGGTGCGTTGCCCCTGATGGGGTCCGACGGAACGCAGGGGTTCCGGGCAATCTGGTCTGATGTGATCAGGGCGGTTGCAGTTGTAGCACCGGCGCTCGTGCCAGAGCTCCCCCACCTTCGGTGGACTACTGCCCACAGGCGGCCTCTGAGTCCATTGGGGGGTATTGGCAGACTTTCTGGCCGGTGCCACTGCCACCGCCTTGGCAACTGTTTTGGCGGTCATCAGGGCTTGGCTGGCTACATAGTTATCTGCAAGCCTCGCCGCCACCTGGTAAGTCTTGGGCTTCTTGTCGTACACCCAAGCCCTCACCGCTGACGGGCACTGCTCCATGAGCTGCTCCTGGAAGATGAGGTCCAGCAGGCATTGGTAAGTCCGTGCCTCATAGCCCTCCACCCAGCGTATCCCGTATAAAGCCATGCGGGTCACGTAGGTAACATAGGACTCCTGGGGCTGCCTCTCCTCCTGCCGGAACTTACCCCGGTAGGCTTCAGGGGTAAAACCGTACTGAAACAATAACAGTTCTTTCAGGTGTTCGTAGTCATCAGCATACTCATCTGGAAGCGCCATCATTGTCTGCTTAGCCAAGCCGGACAGTAAGGGGTCCAAACATGCAACCCTATGCTGGGGAAGCACTTTGTAACGCCGGCACTGTGTTTCAAAGTTCTTTAAGAAACTGTCAATCTGGTCAGTGCCTTCCACGAACTTGGTGAGACTGTGCTGGTCCAGCTTGAGTTCATCTTTGCTGGGTTGGACAGGGGGGCAATAAGCGGGTCTGTTCACTGCCATAGTGATAAACTGCAGCCGCTCCTCCGGTGTCCCTCTGTCTCCCCACGCAGTAATCAGTGCCAACATTTCAGGGGTGAACGGACTGGTAGCTGAAGCAACCAGTACCCCTCCTGTTGCACTGCTCCGGGGAGGTGCACTCGTTCCCTCCCCAAGATTCCACCGCCCCGGCACTGGGTTCCTTCCCTGATCTCCGGGTGGCTGTAAAAGGGCAAGCTGAGCCGTATCCTGAGGCTCTGCAATCCGGGCTTCATAGTCACCGATTGCGTCAACCATGTCTGCGACCTCCTGGTTCTCATAGGGCAGTTCATATTCACGGCACTTGTCCTTCAGCTGAGCTCGGGTCCTCATGTTGGATGAGCCTTCAGCCTCGCTCATGGTTCAGTCGCAGCAGTGAGGTGGTGTTACAACTTGTGTTAACTGTTGCACTACTGTGTGTTCAATATCTTTAGTCCCAGGAACTCGCAATTCCCTTCGAGTTCCCACTATATTACAGGGTAATTACGGTACACTGTAATACAGGTTCAGTTCAATCCCGCCGCTGCCACCAGTTAATTATAGAGCTTGTCACGGTAGCTTATGACAAGATATAATGAACACCAAATATCTGGGTTGAACTGAACGAGGCTTAGATATAATAAAATATAATTTATTCCTTAAATAAGGTGAACACATCAATATAGTACAATTAACAGACAAGAAGATAACACTTACTTAGGGTTGGGGGATGGAGAAGTATCCAATAGCAATTCTCCAGCAGTCCAGTGACATTCAAGATGGAATCAGAAGCACAACTCCAGCAATCCAGTGACATTCAAGATGGTATCAGAAGCACAACTAAAAACTGTAGGGTTGACACAGTTTATATACCTGTGCAACCCTATTCTTAACATTGAACACAGCCTATTGGTGAACATTATCTGTATCCACTCTCTAATGTGGAGACACAGACTAACAGACTAACCCATGCCCTCAGGTAACAATTAGACTGACAGAGTTTGTTGATTGACTAATACTTAATCCCTAGACATTGGGTAACAATCAAGGCAGTTACTTTTTGATTGCCGTGCTTAGGCTACGCAGCCGTCTGCCCTTCATGACCTATTAGCCTAGCAAATGGCGTCTGCATTTTCAGAACAGATCCAAAATAAAATACATATACACTTTAATATCTACACATATTAATAAGTTCCATTCTGGTGGGCTCAGTGGGTCGACCTTTGCCAGTTTTTAATGCCTACAGTGACTCCACATATTGGCCAAATATGAACTCTCTGCGACCTCCAGAACTGGAGATTCAGAAATGCACTTTAAAACATTAAAATACATGCTTATAATGAAACATGGGAACAGGGGAACATACATTTTCAAGGTACAACAAGGTGCAAACCTCATCCCTGGACCGCAGTCCAGTTAACCCCTTGTCTCTCTGGTGAGGTCAGGGGATGGCCATATGGGGTGTAACCCCTTTAATACCGGGCCACCCCCTTTCTCCCTCTATACAGATGGAGTCTGCATTTTCAGGGCAGATCTAAAATACCATACATATTCACTTTAATATCTACACATATTAATAAGTTCCATTCTGGTGGGCTCAGTGGGTTGAAATTTGCCAGTTTTTAATGCCTACAGTGACTCCACATATTGGCCAAATATCAACTCTCTGTGACTTCCAGAACTGGAGATACAGAAATACACTTTAAAACATTAAAATACAGGATTATAATGAAACATGGGAACAGGGGAACATACAGTTTCCTGACATGACAAGGTGTAAGCCACATTCCTGGACCGCAGTCCAGTTAACCCCTTGCCTCCCTGGTGAGGTCAGCGGGTGGCCATATGGGGTGCAACCCCTTTAATACCGGGCCAACCCCCCTCTCCCTCTACAATACCCGACTAGCACCCTCTCTATCCATCTTTAAGACCCATCTTAAAACACACCTCCTTAACAAAGTATATGGGAAGCTCCGTGGCTGATACTATACACCTCATACATAAACCTTGGCCCCCTGCAGACACACTTACCAGAACACCTTCCTACTGTCTCTATGCGTTCTTCCTACTTACCAATTAGATTGTAAGCTCTTTGGGGCAGGGACTCCTTTTCCTACAGTAAAGGTTACTTTTATGGCTGAAGCACTTCTTCCCATTATGTGTTATTTGTAATTTATATGATTGTCACATGTATAACTGCTGTGAAGCGCTATGTAAATTAATGGCACTATATAAATAAAGATATACATACATACCTTACAATTTACATTGTTAAATTGTCCCCCAAGCTCACCCTCTTTTGAAATCCTAGTTGGCAAAATTTGCCTCCCCTTTTCTAAGCCTGTGTTAATTGCTGGCATCTACCGCCCTCCTAAAGCCCCTCTATAGTCCCTGACTGATATCACTCAGTTCCTTGGCTCCATTTCCTCTCTGAATGAGAAGAGTGAGCTGCTAGTTCTTGGGGATTTCAACTTCAATTGGGTCGACCCTAAAAACCACAAAATCCAGATACAATTCAAGTCACTTATCCTAACGCACCTCATTTCCCAACCCACACGGACAAGCCTGAAATCGCACAACCATTCCTTGCTAGACTGGATTCTCTCCTCAAATCCCAGCAGAATCCAATCCTCTGGCATCCTTCCTGATATTTTCAGTGACCATGCAATAGTGTACTGTGTAAGGAAAATTAAACCGGCCCAATCAAGCCCTAAAGTTCTCCTCACTAGAACATTTAGAAACTTTAACCCACAACAGTTTCTGGATGACCTTACCAACTGCCCATGGCACAGAATCGATTTAATTCCCGACCCTGATTCTGCGCTCGACTATTTCCATACCCGAGTTCTTAAAATTCTGTGATACCCATGCTCCACCACGCAGAATTAGAGTCCGGAGGGGGGGGGCACCTTCCGTGGGTTACAACTGACCTTATAGCGCTCTATCATTTCAGGGATGCTTTGTGGAAAAGCTACAGTACAAAGTAACTGGCACTACCAAGGATCTCAATCACTACAGATGTCTGCGGAACATGTGCACAAGGCAAACAAGACATGCAAAAGCACAATATTACTCTGACATCCTTCACCAGAAAACATCAAACCCAGCTAACTTCTGGAAGGTTATCAGCAATATATTCCAACCTCCTAACCATCAACAACCAAGTAATACCACTAAGAAAGACATTACTCTGACAAATCCCGCTGACATTGCCAAAGTCATGAAAAAATGTGGTCACTCCCAATTAAGCGATTACTATACCAAGACAAATTTCCCTAGCCAATTCCAATCTGGCTTTCGTCCCAAACACACCACCGTAACTACCCTGCTAAATATTTGCAATGAGATCCAGTGTGGAATGGAACTGTGAAAACTCACTGGTGCAATGTTCCTAGATTTTGCAAAGGCTTTTGATACAGTTGGTCATGTTATCTTGCTTAACAAACTCCAGTGCTCTGGAATAGGGAAGCATGCTTTAAACTGGTTACATTCCTACCTATCAGGTAGATCCCAACATATGTCTATCTCAGGCTCTAACTCCAACCCCTTGGATATCACCTGTGGTGTCCCGCAAGGCTTTGTTCTGGGGCCCCTACTCTTCTCAGTGTTCATCAATGATCTTCCTACAGCTTGTAAGGGAGCTTCAATACACATGTATACAGATGACACAATCCTATATGCACACAGCCCTAGCCTCTCCGACCTTGAACACATACTTAAATCTGACTTTTTGAGATTTGAAAATTGAATTTCCCAAAACAAACTGTTTTTAAACATTGACAAGACTGTAACAATGGTATTTGGGACCAAGGCTACATTTTTAAAGCTTCTAATGCCTGAGCTCCAGATCAAAACCAACGCTAACACCACCCTAACTCCTGTTACTAGTTTTAAATACTTGGGCATATGGTTTGACTCCCATTTAACATTTGGGATGCACATTGATACCCTGACATCCAAAACCTTTGCCGGACTAGCTGTACTTTACAGGAACAAATCCTCCCTAAGTCTGCTGGTCAGAAAGCGTATCGCACAGCAGATGTTAATGCCAATTATCGACTATGGGGACAAAGTATACGGCTCGACACCCCAAACCCACCTCAGCAAACTTGATACCCTCTACAATTCAATATGCCATTTTGTTCTCCAATGCAACTACAATACACATCACTGCGAAATGCTCAAAGAACTAGATTGGTCATCACTTGAGTCTAGGCGCCAAGTTCATCTTTCCTGTCTTGCCTTCAAATACTTTCTGGGAAAGCTACCCATCTATCTGAACAAGTTCCTCACCCCTCCCACATGCAGCACTTATCATCTGAGATCTGACTCCATAAGATTGTTCATGGTCACAAGGTTCATCAAAGTATCCAGCCACTCCTCCTTCTCTTGCCCTGCACCCCAAAACTGGAACAACCTACCGGAGACTGTCACAGCCACCACCAGTCTACGTTCTTCCAAAACTAAAGCTGTCTCACATTTTAATCTGGTCTGTAACTGTTACATACGCCTATAACATATATTATCTTTAACTGTGCATGCAATGCCTTGTATATAATGTATACCCTGTTCACTTATGTAACTATTTATTTTTAACCATATTTTATTTGTCATCATAACTCTGTTCCCAGGACATACTTGAAAACGAGAGGTAACTCTCAATGTATTACTTCCTGGTAAAACATTTTATAAATAAATACATACATACATAAATATTTCCTTTACCACTGCTTCATTTTTCCCGTTGAGTTTTTCTTATTTTATCTTACATCCTAGACCGCTGACAGGGGGCTCACATCGGGACAACTGAACTGGGCCGGGGCGGTCGGAGGGGGCCTGCCCCGGCGGTCCAAATGCCCATGTACTATATGTATCATATTAGAACAAGGGGAGTGTGCACCATTTATTCACGTAAGCAGTACCAGCACAGGATTTAGCATCAGGGACCTGTACTTCTGTCCCCTCCCTTGTGTGTAGGTTTTTAAGGATTACACTGCTACATTCTAGTATACTTGCTCCAATGTGACCATCCTTCAGAGACCGTGTGTAGGGTAATTCACCCATCTGTTCATTTATAACAGGTCACGTATCTATCTCTGAAGATAATATGCATCTCAGCCAAGAGTATACGTTTAGGTATTAACCCATCAATGTCCATCACTGGCTATATACAAAACTCTTGGACAAGAGCATATCTGCTATAGGCTGTATTTTCGGCTAATATTCATTAGCATTTTTAGATTTACTCACTCTGTTGTGGTTCAATATATTTTAAAGCATATCAATAAATGGAAGTTTTAATTTAATCCATACACATTACATTTGGGACCGTTACCAGCATCTCCATGCCTCCACCTACGTATGGTGCCTCCCACACAGACAGTTTGTGCGTGTTATATGGGCCTTATCTGTTGGCAGGGCCTTGCTGTCACAGTGTTCTCTTTTGCATCATATTATTTACATGGCGCCAACAGTGCGTTCTACACAATTATAATGCAAGGTAAATAAATGGCAAACAATGGGAATAAATGCAACAGGCAAATGACAACATAAGGCAAACATGGACCCTGCCCCAAAGAGCTCACAGTCTAAGTGGTTTGTTGGGAGGCTTACAGACAGTAGGAGTCAAAGTGCATTAATAGAAACACATTCAGGGGAGGTCAAGTGCATCTGGAGTTCATAATAGAGATGTCGAGGATCGTGCCATCTTTGTGACCACTGGGAGTTCTGCATCATGTGACTGCTCTTCGGAGCGATGGCGTGATGGGGTTTCTGTTCTGGCCGTCGGACCGGATGTGACTGGGAGGGGTGGGGGGTTGGGGGGGCGGGTGGAACAGCACCTAAAGAACTAGCAGAGGCAAATAATGTACAGTGTACATCACAGAGACCCCGGCATGCCACTCTTCTTGACGTAGAACGTACATCATTCAGGCACCGAAGGGGTTAAGAGGTGGATTTTCAGCTGGGCTTTGAATGTGGAAAGTGAAGGTGCTTGGCGAATATTGAGTGTGAGAGCGTTTCACAGTTAGGGAAAGATTAGTGGAAAAGGTTTAAGACAGGAGAGAACAGTAAAGGTAAAAGGTGCAAAGATGAGACAACCTTGGGTTGAGCGTAAGAGACAAGTAGGTGTGTAACAAGAGATCAAAGTTGAGATATATGGAGGTGCTGAGGAGTGTAGAGCCTTAATAGAAAGGAGAATGATGTTGTTTATATAGAAATAAATAGGAAGCCAGCAGAGAGCGTTTAGGAGGTCGGAAGCAGATATGCACGTAGAAGAGCAGGAGATGATTCGGATAGCAGCATTTCCATTAGATTGTAAGTAGCCCCTTTACCCCGACCCTAAGTGAGATCTGGTCTGCTACTAATGTCTTTCGTGCGTTGTGGTGCATACATGTCAGGTAACAGGAGGGCTTAGTACTTCCGCGATGATGTGGGGATTATCAGGACAGGTTTACAGGGTACCTTATTCATTGGCAGCGCCTCCAGTCAGCGAGGATCCTGTGGTAGTAGGATGGTCCATGCTGACACTTTTCCATATCCCAGGACAGGGAATCACACATGCATATGGTTATGTGGTATTTATTGCATTAGGTAGTTGTTACAGCAGTGCATTCCTTTCTTGCTTCCCCTAGAAGGTTACTTTAAGGCTTGAGGCCCATCTAAGCTTCCTTCTGTATGGTGCTCCTCTTGCATCCCCTTATGGGACACAGGGTAGCTGTTACTCACTCCACAGGGGGAGGAAAAAGACACACCCATTTTTGGAAAAGAGACAGTTTGTATACCCTGGGGTTGGGTTTGTAACCCTGCCCCATAACAGGGCAGGTCTGATACTGACAGGTGTGACATCTGCACATGTCACCCAGCCAGTACTTCCCTCAGGCTGACACTCTCTAGTTGTTGCTAGGCCCGCCCTTGGATACACTTACTGTAACCCTAAGACTGCAATAGCACACTAGGCCTTCTGGAGGAATTAACCCATCCACTGTCTGTACCTAACAGGACTTACACTGGTAGGGCCCAGGGAAATAGGTAGCGGCCGGAGGCTAGGCTACATGTAAATGAGAGAGATATGTGGTAGGGAGGCAGATATTTTTTTTTTGCAGAAATCAATATAGGAGAGAACAAGGTCATGCATTAGTGTTTTAGTGGAAGTGCAACATAAGAAGGGGTGTGTGACAGGGTAAATAAAAGCCACCAGTTATATGCCTGGAAAACCTATGTCTAGTATGCAGTGCAGCACTGACTAGGTTAACTTCAGCTGGGAACCTCAGGACAATTAGTTGGATCCCAGCTGCCTAATCAAGGTGTGTTAAAACCCAGGCTGTAGACACATGGAGCCTGGATGTTGATGAGAGAGGAGTGAGAAGTAAAGAGATTCCTGAAAACAAGGTCTGAGTAGCAAAGTAGTTGTATTGTGAACTGTCTGTCCCCTGCATAGAAAAAGGGTAGCTGCCTTATATATAAACTGTCTGCTAAAGAGAAACTGTTTTGTTTGGTTTGCTGAAGAAAAAGCCATTTTCGTTTTTGCTAATGGAAAGCTATTTTTGTTTTGTGTGCTGTATATCTTTTAAGGCTAAATAAAACAGCCTTGTCAAGAAACCCACATGTATAGTTGCATGTACCCTGCAACATATGGTGTCAGAAGTGGGATGGTTTTTTCAAAAGGCTCCTGCAGTTAAAGGGCCACACACACACACACACACACACACACACACACACACACACACACACACACACACACACACACACACACACACACACACACACACACACACACACACACACACACACACACACACACACACACACACACACACATACACACACACACACAAACACACACACACACACACACACACACACAAGAATGGAAGAAATGTTGAAAGAGTTTCTGTGCGAGCAAACCAGACAGCAGGGACAGTTAATGCAGGAGCAGGCCCGGCTGCAAGCGGAGAGAGATGAAAGACTACAAGCAGCACAGGATGAGCGGGTTGCCAAGCTGCTGACCCAATTCCAGGGGTCTGCCAGTGCAGAACTAGCAAGCAGACCCCCGATACTCCTGAGGAAAATGGCTCCGAACGTGGATCCAGAGGCTTTTTTACTGACTTTTGAAAGAGTTGCCGAAGCTCAGGGCTGGGCTACAGATCTCTGGGCAACTGCTTTGGCCCCGCTCCTCATAGGAGAAGCCCAGGCCTCATATTAGGGTCTCCCAGCAGATCAGGCAATGGACTACCGACAAGTAAAAGCCGCCATACTGGATCGCTTAGGTCTGACCCCAGAGACCTACCGGCAGCAGTTCCGGTACACCGCTAAGATGAGACCCCGGGTCCTTGCTCTGCGATTATTGGACTTATGTACACGCTGGATACAACCCGAGGAGTGCACTAAGGAGGCAATTCTTGAGCAGGTGGTTTTGGAACAATTTCTACAAATAATACCCCCTTCCGCACGCTCGTGGGTAAAACGCCACGCTGCTGAAACCCTAGCTTTGGCGGTCCGACTCGTGGAGAACTTCCTTGGGGCTGAGCAGCAGGCGAGTGTCCTGGACCCGACTCCACCGGCACTTGCGGATGCCCAAAGAGGGAGGTCGGATCAATGGGGAACCTAAGGCCCATCACGGAACCGCCAAGTCCAATGGAAGGAGCAGTCGTTCCAGCAAGGACGGAGCCCAAATGCTGGTCCCCGCAGAGACCCTCATCTCCTTCCGGATGTCGGCTCGTCGCAAAGTGAGAGGAACTTCAGAGGACGTCGCCCACAGGACCCACCAGATGCCTGGTCTCCAGTAACCGGTCCAGTGGAGCGCTATCCACAGCCCCCTCCTGCGAGGAAACCCTCTCCATGTCCCGCCTGCGGAGAACAAGGCCACCGGTATGTGGACTGTCCACTGATGGATTGTTCATTCAGCAGAACCGTCGCCTCGGCTTTTACTGAGGAAAATGACAAGCCCTGGCTACTTCCAGCCCGGATTGGGGGAAAAAACATCCAGGCCCTTGTAGATTCGGGCTCTGGGAAAACTCTGGTCCTCCAGGAACTGTTACCGCCCAACGTGTGTTCTTTTGACTCCCCATGGAGCATAGAATGTATACACGGCGATGTAAAACGCTATCCGACGGCCAAAATCCGGCTACAGGTAAAAGGTCAGGAGGCTTATCTCGAAATAGGAGTCGCTCCTTGGCTCCCTGCCCCCGTTGTGCTCGGTCGGGACTGGCCTTTCTTTTCGGACCTAATGGCCCCAGTCTTTCACGAGGAGCCTCCTTCTAGGGCTCAGGAGAACCCTGGAAAACTGTTCCCCTTCTCGGCAGACCTTTTTCCCAGTAGACACCGGGTTCAAAAGACTCGGAAGCAAAGACACTTGGACAAACAGGACTGGTTGCAGAAATCTGGGTCTCAAGGTGACCATTCTAGTAGTCAGAGGTCACAAGTGATGGCTGGGGATGGCCAAAGGGAGGGGGATATGGGCCCTCGAGATTTACCAGACCTGTACCTCCCTGACTTTCGCCAGAAGCAAAGGGAAGACCCAGTCCTTGCTAGACAGTATGACAAGGTGGTGAAAATTGATGAACAGATTTTAGATGCACAGGGGGTGATAGTATTCCCCCATTTTGAGCTATCAAAGGATATCCTATATAGGGTGAATAGGCAGACACAAACAGGGGAGGTCACCAGACAGATATTGGTTCCCAAGGCGTTTGTTAAATCTGTGTTAACTCTAGCCCATACTGTCCCTTGGGGTGGTCACTTGGGCAGGGATAAAACATTGGACCATATTTCATCCCGATTCTATTGGCCAAGGATGCATAGTGATATTGCTAAGCTATGTGCAGCATGTCCGGAGTGCCAGCTAACTAGTCCAAAAAGACAAAAACCAGCCCCTTTGGTTCCTCTACCCTTGGTGTCAGTTCCCTTTGAGAGGATTGGGGTAGACTTGGTAGGACCTCTAGAACCTTCTGCGAAAGGACACAGGTTTATCCTTGTAATAGTGGACTATGCAACAAGGTATCCTGAGGCGTTCCCCCTGAGAACAGCAACGGCGAAGCAAGTAGCCAACAAGTTGTTGGAACTGTTCTCACGGGTTGGACTTCCCCAGGTTATGTTGACAGACCAAGGTACAAATTTCATGGCTAAACTGATGCAGGATGTCTTAAAGTTACTAGTGGTCAAGTCTGTTCGGACATCGGTCTACCATCCACAGACTGACGGATTGGTGGAAAGATTTAACCGAACTCTAAAAGGGATGCTGAAGAAATTTGTAGATTCAGAGAAGAGAGCCTGGGATGAACTTCTCCCTTTTCTGCTGTTTGCAGTGCGGGAAGTTCCCCAGGCCTCCACGGGATTCTCTCCATTTGAATTACTCTATGGCCGCCAACCCCGGGGTATCCTAGACCTCCTAAAGGAGTCCTGGGAGGAACAGCAGTCCCCTTCTAAGAATACCCTGCAATATGTACTAGACATTAGGAAGCGCCTAGATGTGATCGGCCATTTCACCAGGAAGAATCTTATATCAGCCCAGTACAGTCAGGAGAGACATTACAATCAGAATGCTCGCATGAGAGTGTTTCACCCAGGAGACCAGGTGATGTTATTGTTACCCAGTTGCGAGAGTAAACTCCTGGCCAAATGGCAGGGCCCATTCGAAGTACTCCGCCGTACGGGTGATGTGGATTACATGATCGCTCAACCAGGGTCCAGGAAGGGTAAACAAATTTACCATGTGAACTTGCTGAAACCCTGGAAGATGCAGCGGTCTCTATTCATCCACCCGGTGGAGGAGGAAACGGACTTGGGTCCTCAGCCTCCACGGGAGAACATCGTGAGTGATGATAAAATCCCAATGGGTAAACAGTTGTCCTCTGAACAAAAAGGGGACTTGTTAGCAATAATTACACAATTCCAGGATGTTTTTTCTGACTTACCAGGACAAACTAACTTAATTTCCCATGCAATCGAGACAGCACCTGGGGTAAAAGTACGTTCCCGTCCTTATAGGTTGCCTGAAAGTCGTAGGGCTCTGGTAGAGAAGGAGGTACAAGAAATGTTACACTAAGGAGTGATTGAGGAATCATGCAGTGAGTGGTGTAGTCCACTAATTATGGTCCCTAAACCCGATGGGATGGTAAGATTTTGTGTGGACCTCGGAAAGGTCAATGCGGTATCCAAGTTTGACGCATATCCGATGCCAAGGGTGGACGAATTAATTGACGCCCTTGGTAACGCGGAATATATATCCACATTGGACTTGACAAAAGGATACTGGCAAATACCCTTAGAGGAAAAGTCCAAATGCAAAACAGCCTTTGCCACTCCCATGGGTTTATACCAGTTTGTGACAATGCCATTTGGACTGCATGTAGCCCCAGCCACATTTCAGAGACTCATGGATAAGGTACTGAGGCCCCATAGGACTTATGCCGCAGCCTACCTAGATGACATTGTCATTTACAGTAAACACTGGCGGGCCCATCTAAATAGGCTGAAAGCGGTCCTCAAATCTCTAAGAGAGGCAGGGCTCACAACCAACCCTAAGAAATGTGCCTTGGGTAAAGCGGAAACCAAATATTTAGGGTATGCAGTGGGACGTGGAAAAGTAAGGCCACTAGCCGACAAGGTAGCTGCCCTGAAAGAAGTTCCGACCCCCCAAACAAAAACGCAGGTACGCTCTCTACTGGGTTTAGCAGGGTACTACCGGCGGTTCATCCCCAACTATTCGGAAGCGGCAGCCCCTTTAACGGACCTCACAAAAAAGTGTGCCCCTACACAAGTGGTGTGGTCAAGGGATTGTCAGAGAGCCTTTGAGGACATAAAAAGGTGTCTATCAGTGGATCCCATCCTTAGAAGCCCAGACTTCAACAGCCTTTTTATAGTGCAAACAGATGCATCAGAGATAGGGATAGGGGCAGTGTTGTCACAACAGTTTGAGGGAGTTGAACATCCTATCCTTTTCCTGAGTAGGAAATTGTTCCCAAGGGAAAAAAACTACTCAGTGATTGAGAAAGAGTGCCTCACAGTAAAGTGGGCAATCGAGGCTTTGAGGCATTACCTGGCAGGAGTCCATTTTACTTTGGTGATGGATCATGCTCCACTGAAGTGGTTAAATAGCATGAAGGATTCCAATGCTAGATTGACTAGGTGGTATATGGCCCTCCAACCCTTCTCATTTGAGATTCAGCATAGGCCGGGAAAAGAGAACGCAAATGCTGACTTCTTTTCTAGAGAAGGGGTGGATGGTCGGGCTTCAGCCGTGCGTAGCCCCAGCCACACACTAACAGGGGAGGAATGTTACAGGGTAAATAAAAGCCACCGGTTATATGCCTGGAAAACCTATGTCTAGTCTGCAGTGCAGCTCTGACTAGGTTAACTTCAGCTGGGAACCTCAGGACAATTAGTTGGATCCCAGCTGCCTAATCAAGGTGTGTTAAAACCCAGGCTGTAGACACATGGAGCCTGGATGTTGATGAGAGAGGAGTGAGAAGTAAAGAGATTCCTGAAAACAAGGTCTGAGTAGCAAAGTAGTTGTATTGTGAACTGTCTGTCCCCTGCATAGAAAAAGGGTAGCTGCCTTATATATAAACTGTCTGCTAAAGAGAAACTGTTTTGTTTGGTTTGCTGAAGAAAAAGCCATTTTCGTTTTTGCTGATGGAAACTATTTTTGTTTTGTGTGCTGTATATCTTTTAAGGCTAAATAAAACAGCCTTGTCAAGAAACCCACGTGTGTAGTTGCATGTACCCTGCAACAGGGTGTATTTAGTAATGGTGTTGATATGTGTGGAGAAGGAAATGGAGGAGTCGAAACCCTAGTTCTAATAAATACAACTAGAAATTACACTTTTGCATGTAATGTACAGTACTAATGTGTCTATGGTTATTTAGTTCATCTATATTTTAAATAGCACTATCACTGCAATGTCCAGGGCTCGACTAACGTGGTGGCCCAGTCACCCGGGGCGACTGCATTGTGGCCACTGTCGACTGCTTACCTGCGGCGGTGTCCCCCGGCGTCTCCCGGTCTTCTCCGTCTTGATCTTTAAAATCGTGTTTTTCTCCTGCAGCACTATTCAAAATGGGCGTGCGGCGTCATAAGATCGCCGCGCTGCCATGGTAACGGGACACTGCGTGACGTCGTAATGTCACAGCATCCCATTGCCTTGGCAACGCGCCGTCATATGATGCCGCATGGCCATTTTGAATAGTCCTGCAGGAGAAATACATGATTTTAAAGGCAGCAAGACAGCAGAAGGCCAGGAGATGCCGTCAGGACCCCGCCGCAGGTGTCATCTTGGGCGAGTGACTTTTTTTGGGGGTGGGGGGGCACATGGGTTTTGGCCCAGTTTGTCGGGCTCTAGCAATGTCCATAGAGGTATAGGATAAGCACGATTAGTCAATGAGCTCAATGTGATTTGTGAAGTTCATGAACCAAATGTAAACATCCTGTACAAGAAATAGTGAAGAACAGAAAAAAGCACTGTTATGTTGAAGGACTATTTAATTGTGTTGGCTCTAGGCTGGAGGGTGCAAAGTCCTACACACCACACTGTATCTGGGACAGGTCTTAAAGAAAACCACTCGACCACTCACCTGGGATGAGTGGATTAATGGGGGTGACTTGTAAAGCTGAGAGAACTTGGCTACTGTAGAACCTCTTGGGAGGCAGGGCTGTCATTTACCACTCGGCTTCCTGAAGTCACGGCCCACAATGCTTTGCATAGCACTGCTCAAAAGATTGTGGGGCGCTCTTCAGGAAGAAGAGGGGTGATAGACAGCTCTGGTTCCGAAGACAATCTGTAGCAGCTGCGGTCCCCCGCGGTGGACCGGTGTAGGTACATAAGCATTTTAGCCCCTGATCAAGGTGTTGTGTATGCACCTTCACAAGGCCTCACCTCTCCCGCCCGCCATTGATATTACATGCACCATTTACAGTACAGTATGTGCCAGGCTGGGTTGTTTTGCATGACTTTTGGATGCATTAAGCTAGTAATATGTGGAGTGGTTTTATTGAGCTTTAGAGGAGTCAAGAGAGGAGAGGCACATTTGGTAATGAGATGTATGACTTGTATCCTTTCTTCTTGTCAGTGCTCTCTCCTCTTGTAGTGTCACTTAATCTCTTCCCTGCCATTGTCTCTGGCACTAGAGATATCAAACCACCAATTTTGAGGTGGGGTGAACCATGTCTGTATCAAAAACGTGTGCCAAATACATGAAAATGTAAAATAAAGCTACTCTTCTTGTTCATGTTAAGGTTTTGGGTGGATCAGCATGTCTTCTAGACTGGTTCATTCTGTTCCTGCTTACTTACTTTCTCAATTACTTCAACCCCACCTGTCCCACTAAAAAATTAGTTATGAAAAACAGCCTTTGATCAACCTATCCAAATGTCATAAACCCGTACTTGCAACTGCTTAAGTGAACATGAAGGAACTTTGAGAAGATGGGGGACCATGAAGACATTGATTAACATCGGCCAGTCTATTGAATGGCTGGGGTCGAAGCTTCCAGCAATATTGTTGTTTCCCCAGCTGTAGGCCATTGGGATGTCTGCTCATGTTGCAGTGTAGCTGGGCCTTGTCCATGATGCATTCCTACTGGTATTTGGTTTAACTAGGCTTACCAACTTGTAAAGAGAGGAATTAAGGACACACGTGATTATTGATGATATTGTGATTCTGTCTGATGCTGATACAATGAGAATCGCAGTCATAATCATGCCTTTTTCCCATCCCAACTGAGCTGTCTTTATAAAGAGTGATAACTAGAATTTCAGCCCTCCTTATCTCTAGTACACACACACACACACACACACACACACACACACACACACACACACACACACACACACACACACACACACACACACACACACACACACACACACACACACACACACACACACACACACACACACACACTCTGCTAAACCCAGTTAAAACCATAGAAATGCAAGCTGCCCACAAAAAGACAAACTGGCCTGCAATGTGGGGCTTTTTTGTTATGCCAATCCTCTTGAGTTGGGACGTTACCTACAGATGTAGCCAGACCTTGAGTTGTGCGGGAAGACGTGGGATCCCAGCCGTGGCTTCCTGGCCGCGGGTAGCCCCATTCCGATGTAATGGACTGCCCACAGCGATGCCAGCTAAAGCCACGGCTGTCCCATACAGAAGCCACTGCTTTTTATTGCTGAAGCTGGCTACATCTATAAAAATCCAGGGCAATTGACAAATGCACGTTGGACCCTTCCCAATGCAATGTATAGCAGGGTTTTGAATATGACGAGGATGCTCTTAACAATAATTGTCTAGTATTGGTCATCTTCTAATCTCCTTGGTAAATGCAAACCTTTGGTAACATCGCCTATGAAATCATAATACATTTGCAAATCTGTCCCTCAGCCAGTACATTTTGCCACTCCAACTCCCACCTCAAACAAGGAACGCCCTATACCAGAGCTGGGCAACTCCAGTCCTCAAGGGCCACCAACAGGTCAAGTTTTCAGGATATTCCTGCTTCAGCCCAGGTCAGCTCCATCAGTAGCTCTGAGCCACCTGTGCTGAAGCAGGGAAATCCTGAGAACCTGACCTGTTGGTGGCCCTGGACTGGTGTTGGCTACCCCTGCCCTATTCCCACCACTGCTTTCTATCACATAGAGCAAGGGGGCGCAATTCCCCCCCCCCCCCTGCCTGCTCTCCTTACTGTTCACTTACAAGTTGAAAGCGCTCCCCCCAAAAATTAAAACCTGTACTACGTAAAAAGCTTTTTTATTTTCAGTTTCTTAAGTATAATTGATGGAACAGAAAGGAAAAAAGTGAAGGGATGAAACAAGAGGTCATGTGCTGAAGCTGGACAGGGGCAGACTTAGGCTTGTTTTATAGTGCGCGCTGGTGCGCGTGCTGGCGCCAAGCATGCACGTGGCATGCGCGTTTAATTAATATAGCGCACGCGGTGGCGCGTGCGACTAG
Organism: Ascaphus truei; assembly: GCF_040206685.1. NCBI lineage: Eukaryota > Metazoa > Chordata > Amphibia > Anura > Ascaphidae > Ascaphus > Ascaphus truei. Next base: position 418,050,585 of record NC_134485.1, on the reverse strand, counting down.
GGTGCTTGACTCTGATGTCACAGTGTAAGCTGCGCACTGATTGGTCCGTGGCGTGGCAGCAGCGCGAAAATACTATTTTATTGTATTTTCCCTGGTCTGCCGCGCCACCGCTCACGGCCGAGCGCGCGTACCATGTATACCAACGTCTGGCCCATTATAACTGACGCGCGCGCGAGCACTATATTCCAGACCTTAGGGGGTCATTCTACACTATGTAGGCTGAAGCAGACAAAACTCCGCATAGACCTCTCTCCGGACAGCCACTTCGGCATATGTAGAATAAGGCCTTTAGGAGAAATGCCAGGAAGTACTTCTTCACCGAAAGAGTAGTGGATATGTAGAATAGCTTCCCAACAGAGGTGGTAAGGGCAAATACAGTCAGGGAATGAAAAAATACTTGCTTTAGACATAAGGCGAGCCTAAGTCTGAAAGACAGCCATGGATCAAATGGTCTGAGATTTTGCAACAGGCACGAAAAGGGTCCGACCGGGTGGGCCGTGAGTGTCTTATCTGCCATCACATGTCATGTTTATACGTTTGAAGAGTTTAGTCTCTTTCCCTGCAATAGAACCGACCTCTTTTCCGGCACGTCACAGCATATTGACCTTAAACCTATTACCATGGGTCAGTCTCGATTGGTTGCCCAGATGAATTGAATTTTTAAAAACAAAATGAGATATCACTGTAGGCTCTGCTGCCACCGGGGGTGGGCATGTCTGTCACGCACTACCCCGTGCCAGCCCCCTCTGGATTGTTTCCCAAAGAAAAGGGTTTAATAAAAAAAAAAAAACCTCTCTCCTGTTCCAGACAAAATGCTTCCACGTCCCTGACTGCTGCCCTGCCCTCTTCATTGTCTGCAGGGTCATCGCAGAGCAGCTGGACACAAAAGAAAGGGAACCACAGTGTCTGTGAGTGTGAGCTGGAAGTGTGCCGTCCCCTTTAAGTGCTCTCTGTGCTGGAGTTTGCATGTGTCAATGATTTGTTGGACTCCCTCGGAGGGAGGTGGCTGCCTGGGCTCTCTCTCTCTCTCTCTGCAGATTGCTCCATCATGGCAGAGGCTCAAGTCACCAGAGAATACTGTATAACCACCCTGTGCTTTTTCCCCCCAACAGCAAGCAAGGGATGTTACAATCTCAACACGTTGGAGGGCTACGTGCAATACTCCTCTCTGCACAAGGTCAAGCATTTAGGCAGCATGGGTATATCTACAGTGGCGAGAAAAAGCTTGTGAACCACTTAGGAATTTCACATGTTTCACATGTTTCGAACCTAAAATGTTATTAGATCTTAATCTAAGTCCTAATAATAAATAAAGATACACTGATCGAACAAATGACAAAAAAGAGATAGTTTTTCAACATTTATTTATCCACAAATGATTAAACATTCAATATCCACGAGTGAAAAAGTATGTGAACCTTCAGATTCAGTGCCTGGTGGCGCCCCCCTTGAGCAGTAATGGCTGTAACTGCGCGTTTCCTGCAACTGCTGGTCAGTCTCTCAAATCGGTTTTGAGGAATTGTGACCCATTCCTCCTTACAGAACTGCTTCAACTCAGTGACATTTGAGGGCTTTCTTGTATGGACAGGTCACTTCAAGTTCGACCACAACATTTTGATGGGGTTTAGGTCCGAACTTTGACTAGGCCATTCTAAATCGCTGCAAGGGTGTAGAGGAGCACAGCAGCGTTTCTTGGCAGCATACCAACTAGTGGATCGCCAAAATGAGGGTAACTCCAAACAGGGAATAGTATTAAAAAGATACTTTAATGGTCAGTACTTAAACAACAATGGTAAGGACGCACCTACGCGTTTCGTCCGTAAAGGACTTTCTCAAGGTGTAAAGAGAGGTCACTAGATACATCCTTATATCCACAAACCTTTTCGCGCCAAAATCGCGGCATCCATGACGTCATCTCCATGCGACTGATAGTCACGTCGCTACTGTGACGCTAGCTAGACTACTAACTCACGCCCAGAATGGAGGGGATGCATACACACGCCGCGATTGGCTGAAAGGGCAATAATATTGAATGTGAAAACTTTAATCAAAAAAACTTCAGCAAACACATATTTGTGCACAGAAAACTCATATAGACAAAGGCAATGGATATAGGATTAAGCCTGCCTCCATGGGGAGAAAGGGGGACAGACCAAATCAATCAATAACCAAAGAAAAAAATATATATATAAAATTAAAATATATACTTAGTATGGAAACCAAATTAGGAATAATCAAATTAAATTAATGCATATGCAATACTATACAATACTGGTAATAGTTAATAATCCCAATTCCAGGCAACATACTAGGTATATAGGTAGGTATATCGAAGAATGCTAAGGGAACATGGAACTCTCATTCCCAATCTCAATATATTGTTGAAGCTGGAATCATACACTGAAAACAGTATGGATAAATCGAATATAGTCTATAGTTTAGTGTATAACTAGTAGTATACAAATAGTTCTTTGTACTGAACCCAGCAGACAATATAGCAGGTGCACAGAAATACTCATAATAAATTGTAACACAAGTAATTGGGAGAATCATTATTTTGACCCAAAAAGGACAAAACAGAAATATCTATAACAGAAAACCATAAAATATAATTAATCAAACAAAGTTGTTTTTAAATAAAGAAAGAAAAAATAATAAAGATAAAGAAAAGGAAAAGTACTGGATATAGATATCTACATATAGTGAATAATATTAAAAGAGAATGTAATCTCCCTTATTGTCAAAAAATTAAAAAGAAGAAGAGAGAACAAGTAAATAAACCCTTGATGATACATATTTTTGTTTTGACATAAGCATATATAGTAGAGACATCATACCATAAATGTATAATCACTAGAAAGGAACAAGGATCCAAATCCATGTAGAGGAGACATCATTTTCTGATTATACATAATCATTAAGAATATAGGATATAAGTATCATTATCTTCAAATATGGAAGATGAATTAATCAGATTGATCATGAGCACCTCAGACTCACACATATATTATTGAACTGAAAAAAAAACAGCCATAGAAAATGTGTGAGATCCCAGTCAATGTTCATACCGTGAGGCACCCTGGTCCTTAGTGTGAAGATCCAGAATGCCTCACGGCGATCCAACTGTAGGGTTCTATCACCCCCTCGGATTGAGGGAGTAACTATTTCAATACCTTGAAAAGAAAAATTAGTAGAACCCCCTCTATTACAGCATGAAAAGTGTTTGGAGACAGGGTGACTGAGATCTCCTTTACATATCAGTATGAAGTGCTTCATCATCCTGATTTTGAGACATCTGGTCGTACGGCCTACGTACTGGCATCCGCACCCACACGTAATCAGATAAACAACAAAGGTTGAATTACAGTTGATAAACATCCTATTGTTATGAATCGTTCTGTTCACAGTAGATGTAAAAGTATTACCTTGTTTCATCTTTGGACATATTTTGCATTTGTTACATTTGAATGTCCCTTTTGGGAGGTTTGGGTGTTTAACTATGGCTTTGTTAAAGAGGCTTGGTGAGAGGGTATTGGCTAGAGTTCTAGCTTTTTTAAAGACTACTCTTGGACCTGATGAGACTATTGGTCTTAAAACAGGGTCTAGACATAGAACAGACCAATGTTTTTTCAGAATATTCTTTATCTGTTATCCCTGTTTACTGTAGGGAGTGATAAAAAGTGGACACTCATCCAGAGTGGGCTTCCTTGGGGACCGCCTCAGCAGGTCTCTCCTGTCCATGGCTGAGACCTCCCTAATTGTTTTGACCAGGTCAAGGTGATTGTAGCCCCGCTTAATAAAGCGGTCATATAGATCTTTGACCTGGATATCAAAGGACTCATTAGTGGAACAATTGCGTCGGAGTCGTATTAGTTGGCCCTTTGGTATGCTTCTAAATAGGGCTTTGGGGTGGCAGCTGTTAGCGCGCAAAAAGGTGTTCCGAGAATTCGGTTTCCGGAACACATCAGTGTTGATTTTAAGTGAGTTATTAATATATAGATATAAATCTAGATAGTGTATGTGATGATAGTTGAAAGTGTATGTGAATTTAAGATTGAAATTATTAGTGTTAAGTGTATCAATAAATAATAATAACGTAGTGACATCACCATCCCAAATGAACAATAAATCGTCAATAAAACGACGGTAAAATAAAATGTGCTCCCTAAACTTGTTCACTTCTCCAAACACGTGGATCGACTCCCACCAACCCATAAAGAGGTTGGCATATGAGGGGGCAAAACTTGTCCCCATAGCCGTTCCACGTGTCTGGAGATAGTGAACCCCATCAAACAAAAATAATTGTGAGTGAGTAAAAACCAAATGCAATCAATAATAAAAGCCGATTGTGCATGTGAAAGATCAGAACGATTGAGAAAGTGTCTAACAGCTGTCACCCCTTGCAAATGAGATATAACTGTATACAGCGACGTAACGTCAAGAGTCACCCATAAACAGTTCTTTTTCCATATAACATTGTCAATTTGTTTAAGGAGGTCCCCGCTGTCAAGGATAAAGGAGGGTAGTGACCGAACCAGCGGTTGCAGAAAGGAATCCACATATCGTGAGACACCATCTCCCAAAGACCCAATACTAGATATAATAGGTCTCCCTGGAGGGGAGACTAATGATTTATGGATCTTCGGGAGATGGTGAAACACAGCAGTGGTGGGAGTGGAGTTGTAAAGGAATTCCTTTTCATTATCAGAGAGGACACACAGAACTAGACCCTCATCAAGCAGATCCCTCAATTCTTTGAGAAACCTAATTGTGGGATCCGATTGCAGCACAGCATAGGAACAAGTATCACAGAGCTGGCGTAAAGCCTCCCTGTGATAGTCATCCCTATGCTGCACTACAACCGCTCCCCCTTTGTCAGCATTTTTGATAATAAGTGATGTGTTAGATTTTAAATCACTGAGTGCTTTTTGTTCACTCATCGTCAAGTTGTTACTGGAGTGATCGAATGCTGGAGAGTCAAAGGTAAAGCCCTTATGTAGAAGTATAAGGTCTCTTTCAACAAGATTTTCAAATGTAGTTAGGAATTTACCCTTTGTAAATGAAGGAAAGAAATGCGATTTTTTCTTCAGACCCGAATCCCTCCTGCCTAAAAAGGTATCAGGATCGATGTCTTCCGTGTCCACCCCATTCAATTCCTCCATGTCCTGAATGACACATGATTCCCTAAAAGAAAGCATATTAGACATACTATTCAATAAATCAACACTCCCATTGTCTGCATCTATAGGTATCTCCGAAGCACTCTTGTTCTTATCTCTGAAGAATTTCTTAAGGGTGCATTTTCTAATAAATTTATGTAGGTCCACTACAGTATCAAATATTTGGAAGTCAGAGTTGGGGGCAAATTTAAGCCCTTTGTTCAAAAGGGAGATTTCATCTGGTGTCAATTCCACCTTTGAAATATTGATGACTCCATCATTTTCTGACAATTCCCCATTTAAGTGTTCATTTTGCGTTTTTTCGTGGACTCTTTGCTTCGGTCTTTTGTTGCCCCTTCTGGTCGCCTTTCGTTTTTTGAAGGTCGATTGGCCTCAAATTCTGAGTGGTGCCCATCATGTTGTCTATAATCTCGGTCAGAGCCATCCCTCCCCCAGGGGTTGCGTTGCCCCTTAGGTTTTTGTTGATATTGCATGTCTCGTCTCTCCGAGAACGATACAGAATGTCCCAGAGTGTCAGTATCAGATGTATCATAATCAGTGATATGCAAATCATCAGTTGAAGATGTCTTTTTGAGAATTGATTTCTTTGACCAGTATTTGTTAGCGGATTTGTTGTTAGGTGTAGAGGAACCTGTCTGTGGTCTATTGGGCCTTCTTGGCTGGTTTACTTTTTCCAATGCATACACCTGGTTGTGTTCATAATCCAATTTATCCCGCTCGTATTTTATCTGTTTTTTTCTAGAGATATCTTTATCCAGATCTTTTATGGCTTTCTCTAGAGACTGGTCATGATCTTGATAGCCTAAATCGCTTAATTTCGTCTTCTGCTGCCATTCTTTTGTGGATCATCTTGTATGTTTAGGATCATGGTCTTGCTGCCTGACCCACTTTTGCTTCAGCTCACGGACAGATGGCCTGACATTCTCCGCTAGAATCTTCTGATACAATGCAGAATTCATGGTTTTGTCAATGATGGCAAGCTGCCCAGGTCCTGAGACAGCAAAGCAGTCCCAAACTATCACAATTCCACCACCAGGCTTGATGGTTGGGATGAGGTTCTCCTGTTCGAACGCAGTTTTGGTTTTCGCCAAATGCAACGTTTCTCATTCAGGCCAAAAACATTCTTCCAGATGTCTATCGGATGGTTTTGATTCATGAAGGTTATCATGTAAAAACAATGGAATTTCCATAATTATCATTGCGGTTCACAATTGGTTTCTCGCTCTGTATGTAAGATAGTACGTTATGCGCTCAGTTAACTCTTTACTATGCACAGTCTCAACTCACCATCACTGTATCCTTCTTACACACATCAATAAACCCTATAGAATGTAATACTACAGCGATGCGCAAAGTGGGGGGCGCGAGATGCGCTGCAGGGGGTGCGGGGTTTACAGAGGCCCTGTGCGCTTCCCGAAGGCGTTTAAATTAAATGCCGGGGGAGCTGCGGGGCCTCTGTAAACCTTACTTACCTTGATTCAGACGCTCCTGGTGACGCGTCGCCATGGCAACGCCGCGGGGGTCATGTGACATCACGTTGCCATGACCACGTGGCATCATGACGCCAGGACGTCTGAATCAAGGTAAGAGGGCGGGCTCGAGGAGAGGGGGAAAGCCAGCAGGGGGGCGCAGGGAAAAAAGATTGCTCTCCCCTGTAATACTATACACTTAAATTGTAAGCTCTTTGGGCAGAACCTCCCTTATGTTGTAATTTACTTGTGACGCGTATCCCCTTTGCTTGTACTCTATTTACCTAGTATTGTAGTAACAGAGGAGGGAGAGGGAGTAGGGGGCACGCTGCCTTTTATTGGACCAACAAGTAGTTGATCTGTTACAAGCTTCCCAACCTCTCAGGGTCCTTCATCGGGTCTGGCAGTCACAAAATATTATATACAGTGTTTGTAAGAGGGATAGTTGCAGTGGATGTTGAGAGGAAGTGAGATTGTAATCTTGTAAAAGCGCGGCGTAAACTACATACATCAAGTTATACGTAGATGCTATCAACCTCTTAACCCTTTCAGGGAAGGAGTGGCCTGTAACCCTTTGCTCTGCAATGTCAGGATCGCCCTCTTGCATCCGGTCTCAAGCCTGGATGAAAAATGGGGAGTATTGGTTCCCGGTGGTGATGGAACTGGAAAATTAGCCAAGAACCCAATGGCAGGACAACAATTACAAAGCGTGGAAACACTAGAGGGCGTATTGAGCATCCTGCCGCTGGCCTCCACCACGCATCGCTCCCTACCTTATAGAAGATGAGGCGATGTTGTTTACGCGGAATACCTACCTACCCTCTTGCATAATCCATGTGCGTCAGACTTCAGTAGTAATACCATCTAAAAAGCCAGGCTCAACACTCTTACACAGATAGTGTCTGTGTCATTTATTACTTCCACCCTCTTAGGATCAAAATGGGCAAATAACATGATTAATCTCCCCCCCCCCGACCTTCTTTTTCAGATTTTTCCCATGTCTCAGCTTACCATGTTTACACACTAACATAAAAGAAATGTAAAAATACTTCCTTAATCACTTTGCTGCAGTTCAAGCAATATCCAACATGTGTGTTTTTTTTATTTATTTAAATAAATCAGTTCTGTACTATAAGAAAATATTTGTAGCATTTTGATTGGGAAAAAAACAATTTGTAACGACTTTTTAATGTATTATAATGTAACAAGCATTTTTGTTTCTATAGCAACCATTTGCAATGTCCCATCCCCTTCCTCTTCTGAAACAGGCTCTGGCACAAACAAACTTACTCTTACAAAAAAGGCAAAATATTTGCTTTGATTGCGATTATAAGTAAGACAATTACACTCATTGGGCGTTGACTTTTTTTTGTTGTGTAACGGGTATTCCCTATGAATACAACCGCTACTACCTGCTGTGCAACCTGTGGGGCTCTCAGGAGCCTAAGCCTCCGCTTGGGGAACCTGGGGTACATGCATATGATACATCTCGTGGTGCAACGCCTCCACCTGGGAGGGATCCCAACGAAGTGGAAGAAGGCCCTCACAGGAAACAATCACACAAAGCAAACAATATAAAACAGGACTGGCTTTACTGCATAGCAAAACATATAGCATCACAACCTTCATGCGTCACCGCGGACGCTAACCACACTGCGCCACGGCGGACGCTAACCATACTAGGCGTCACGGCGGACGCTAATCACACTAGGCGTCACGGCGGACGCTACCACCTCTGGCGTCACGGCGGACGCTAACCTCCCACAGAGTGATCCCACCCCTTGTCCAGTAACCCCCACCCAAATGTCTCGCACCCCCAAAGTCAAATACCACTGTGCATGTGTATGTGTGACTGCGCAGCCACTATGTCTGGTGATAGGCCTGGTTGGTGCATGTGAGTTGCAGGTTACCTGCCCGGGCTCCAGCCACGGGTACCGCGATATCACTGGAGATCCGCCCGATCCGACGTTGTCCTCCACACCGCGTTGGGTGAACTCCAGCGCGGATAATATCACCTTAGTCCCAGGGTCTTTGGTGGTGTTCTGAGCCCAGAACCCACCTCGCAGGGCCGCACGGCTTCAGCACTGTGTCCCTGACTAAGCTACCAATAAATGGGGCAGTGTCCCTATCTACTGCCTGTCCCTATACTCCACAAGCTACTAGGTGGCTCAGGACCTAACTGGGACCTTGGGGGCTGCTGGCCTAATGCAGAGGGTCACTGACCCCTGCATCCACCTCTTACCCCTAGCTGGTCCGGATGCACCCTGGGGGCTGGCAGACTCATCTCGCGCATGCGCGAGCTATCTGGGGCCTCCCGCACTGTGCTCTGCCACTGCGCATGCGCAACAGCCCTAACATGGCGGCGCCCTGCTTCCCGAGCCGCCGGGCCGGTGGCAACGCGATCGCGGCCTTAGCGACGGCCCGATCGCGTCCCCGGCAACCGGCCCGCTCGCGTCCCTAGCTACCAGGGATTCCTCTGCTCGCGCGCCGGCCCCCCCTCACTCCCTCGCACACAGCGTCTTGCCAAAAGGGAGGAGGGGGTCAGCCACACTAAAGGGGGACCTGGCTACATCCTCCCCCTGGTGAAAACTCCAACGTCCTCGCTTGGACCACATAACTTCCCACCAATGTACAAAAATTATATAATAAAAATGCAGTAATATATATATCTTAGCACAGGTAACTCTAAACAAGATTGCATAACTCGTTGAGCATCACAATCACAGACTGTATCTTACTACGAGAACACTGCTGAGCCTCATAATGGGGTGCCCCCATTTGATCGTAGGTAACCCGAGTTGGCGGGTACCTGACTCGTTGACTCCGTCGGAGTTGTTCTTCAGCAACTCCCTCGGGGGAGTAATACGCATAGTCCTGAGGCCTAGCCTCTTCCCTTGAGGGGAGAAATGTCTCTGAGGGTACAAAACACGGGCTCTGTGGATCCAAAGGCTGGCCTGTTGGTGCCACCTTAGTAGGCATTAGCCTACGGGGCCCTTTACCCGTAGCTCCTTCGGGAGATGCCCCTTCTGTGGGATGGTCCCTTTGAGAGGGTCCCTCCATAGGGTCTTCAGGAGTTTCAGAGTGAGTCTCGTTAGTTACAGTCTCTTGACCCACCTCTGATAGATCGAACTCACCGTTGAGCGGTGTGGCCTGTAGTTCCTCTTCTTCGTCTCCCACTTGGGGAATGGGGAGAAGGTGATTACGATGCCAAACCTTTACCCTGCCATCGGTGTCTCTGATGCGATAGACCGGGAGGCCGGGCATCTGTGACTCTACCTCATACACGCCATCTCTCCACCGGTCTGCCAGTTTATGTTTTCTGGGGATTCCCAAATTACGAAGTAACACTGCATCCCCAGGACGTAACTCTCGATACTTGACTTTATTGTCATATCGTCTCTTGTTACCAGCATTCAGTTTGGCTGTAGACTTCTCAGCCTGTTGATAAGCTTGTTGCATACTGTCTTTTAGCTTTTGCACGTACTTAAAATGAGTGGTTTTGAGTATCCCATCCATTGATACTCGGAGACGCACATCTACTGGGAGTCTGGCCTCCCGCCCAAACATGAGGAAGTACGGGGAGAACCCAGTGGACTCATGGCGAGTACAGTTGTACGCGTGTACCAAAGTTTCTACATGACGACTCCATTCTGTTTTCTGCAATCCCTTCAGGGTTCCAAGCATGTCCAACAGGGTCCTGTTGAATCGTTCAGGTAAAGCATCTCCTTCAGGGTGGTACGGAGTCGTCCGGGATTTGGCGATGTTCAGCATTTTAAGTAATTCTCGGATCAGAGTACTCTCAAAATCTCGCCCTTGGTCGGAGTGAAGTCGGTTTGGAAGACCGTAATGAACGAAGAACTTTTCCCATAGAACTTTCGCGACCATGATAGCCTTCTGGTCTTTTGTGGGGAAGGCCTGTGCATAGCGGGTGTAATGGTCCGTGATGATCAGCACATTACCGATTCCTCGACTATCAGGTTCGATACACAGGAAGTCCATACACACCAGGTCCATTGGACCAGAACTCTTCAGATGGGCCATGGGAGCTGCTCGGGTAGGCAACGTCTTGCGTTGAACGCACCGGGAACAACGGCGGCAGTGTTGTTCCACCGCTTCCCGCATCTTGGGCCAGAAAAACCGGTCTCGGACTAGCCCAAAAGTCTTCTCTACACCGAGATGCCCGTGTTCATCGTGTAGAGACTTCAACACCATATATCTCAAGTTTTGGGGTAGAACTAGTTGTCACCTATCAGGGTGGTTATGATATTGGACTACCCTATAGAGCAAACAATTATCTATCTCGAACTTGTCCACCTCACGCATGAGTAACGCAACCAGATCTCGGGGAGCACTCTTCAATATAGCGGGGTTCTTTCGCTGAACGGCTTGTCGGATTATGCTGATCACTGGATCTCTTAATTGATAGTCCACTAAGTTTTTCCATCTTATGACTTTGTCCTGGGTTATGTTCATCCCTGCGGGGTCGCAGTAGGCAGCAGGGATCGCCTGCGACTGGCACCCTAACGAATCAGCAACTCTTAGTTCAGAGAAAGCGACCTGATCATTGATGACGGCCGCTATACTACACATTGCTCGCATCCCAGGTCCAGGGATCTCTTCCCATTCATCATCGTCAGGGGTAGCACTCAATCCTTGTCGTCGTGATAGAGCATCGGCCCCAATGTTCAGAGGCCCTGGCTTGTACTTCAGGGAGAATCGGTAGTTACATAGTGTCGCCAGCCATCGGTGTCCGGCTGCATCCAATTTGGCGGAAGTATTGATGTACGTGAGGGGATTGTTATCGGTCCTTACCTCAAACGTAACACCATAGAGGTAATCATGAAGTTTCTCCGTGATCGCCCATTTGAGAGCCAGGAACTCTAACTTGCGCACCGGATATTTCTGCTCACTGGGTGTCAGACTGCGGCTGATGTAGGCTACAGGCCGAAGCCCCTCGGGGTGCTTCTGATGAAGGACAGCGCCCAGTCCATTGAGACTGGCATCCACATGCAGGACATATGGTTGCTCTGGGTCAGCATATGCAAGCACTGGTGCTTCTGTCAGGCTTTTCTTCAAGTTCAGGAAGGCCCGTTCACACTCAGGCGTCCACTTATCGCCAAACGGTTGACGGGCCGACGTGGCCTTTCTCCCAGTATCTTCAGGGTATATCTTCAGCAAATTGTTCAAGGGTTTAGCTTGACTAGAGTACCCTTCCACGAACCGACGGTAATACCCACAGAAACCGAGGAAGGATCGCAGTTCCGCGACATTATCGGGACGCGGCCAGTTCACCACCGCTTCTACTTTGGCCGGATCAGTAGCAATCCCCTGGGCAGACACGATGTGTCCCAAGTAGGTCACTGAGGTGTGGCAAAACCTACACTTGTCGAGTGATAGCTTCAATCCTTCTTGGCCAAGACGATCTATCACCTTCAGCAGCCTCTCCTCGTGTTCTTCTAAGGTCTTCCCAAAGACAATGATATCGTCCAGGTAAACCAGACACTCCCGAGGGTTCATGTCCCCTATTGTCTTGTCCATCAACCGCTGGAAGGTAGCAGGGGCCCCGCATATACCTTGGGGCATACGCGTGAACTGGTAAAAGCCCAGAGGACAGACGAAGGCAGTCTTTTCCTGATCCTCTTCACTCATGGGTACCTGGTAGTACCCAGATCGCAAATCGAGCACACGAAACCATTGGCTCCCGTTCAGAGCATTCAGGATCTCTTCAATACGAGGGAGATTGTATTGGTCAGGTACCGTACGATTATTCAGAGTTCGATAATCGATGCACAATCTTACAGATCCATTCTTCTTCCTTACTACCACTATGGGTGATGCATAAGGACTCCGCGACTCCGTCAGTATTCCAGCGGTCTTCATCTCCTCCAGGACATCCCTTACATCGTCCACATCCCTGGGGGCGATACGACGAGAGCGTTCACGGAACGGAGTGGCGTCACTCAGCCTTATAGTGTGTTGGGCGCTGCGACTGCGGCCCACATCCATTTCGCTGGTAGAAAATACTGCTCTTCTTTCCTTCAGCTTGGCCGTCAGTCGATCTGTTGGCAGGGTCGAATCTCCGAAGTTGAAGTCCAGGTCGACTAACCGCTCACCTACTGCAGCGGCGTTCACCTGGGGCGCGGTTTCTACCGGGCTGACGGGATATATACTGCCCAGACTTTGTCCTACATCGATGTCCATTGGGAATGGAGAGATGTTTTGGATGTACACATGGGTTCGGAGAGGAACTCGGGTCGTCCACTCTCTTACTTCAGGTATTACCCGATACCCTCTCTGGATCTCTTCCTCAGGGTCACTCTCCAGAGAGAACAGATGATCGGTCTCCTCCCGATCTGGATAACAGCACCAGACGGCCAGGCGTTTCACTCCCCCTGGTGAAATGGTCGTCAGTCCGCGTTGACGATTGTAGAGGTCCCCGTGACGCTCTAGGGCATATACTCGGTTGCACTCCTCTCTCAGTACAGGATCCAGGCGTGTATTGGCCATTGGCAATTCATTAGTCTCCTTCAGGTAGGCTCTGATTACAGCTCGTACTATATCCGTATTTGTCCCCAGGATGATCGGGTACTGACACTGTCCTTGAGGCTTTGGGCACACCATTGCCTCCACATTCATGGGATGTTTCTTGCCGGTATTCAATTGAAGTATCTCCAGTTGAACGCTCACAATCCCATCGATAGGGTAATCCTCGTTGCTCAACCCCCTCACCTTCATATGTTCCGTCGACCGCAGGGGACAATGCTTCAGGTGCTGGTCGTAGAAGTGCCGGTATATTATGGTCACTTGAGACCCGGTGTCCAATAGAGCAGCAGCATAGACTCCCTCTACTACCACACGTACAATGGCCGAAGGGCCCACCTGACAGTAACCATCTCCCCCTGGAGTTCCTTCGCCTGGGCTCAGGCCAGGAGGGGCTTCGGAAGGCGTGGGGGTGGCCTCTGTGGTTTTGGCCTCTGACAGATCATAGCCCTGGCCGAGCTTCCTTTACGGGGCGTTTCCTTTTCTTGGGTGACTCCATTAGGGCACTCTCTAGAGAAATGGCCTTTCTGTCCACAGATATAGCAGACGACGTCTTTGAGGTCCAGTCGTCTTGAGTAAGTGGGGGAGGATCTCCCCGAAGCCCGCCCTTTCGTTGAGGGCGACTTGGGTGGCGCATCTTCCTCTTTGACAGGTGTCTTGGTCCGGCGAGTGGAGGCTCCTGGGGTGTCACTGACCGGAGGATCTCTGACCTTGGTGCCTGCATGCAGCTTGGTATAGGCCTCATGCCCTTTTACGATCCCCAGAATGTCAATGAAGGTAGGGGGAGGTCCCTCCTTTAGTGAGCACCTGATCATGATCACGATGTGATGAGTGGGGATGGCCCCTCGGAGGAACTGCTTGCGCCGATATTCGTCCATCTCTGAAGATAGGATGAGGCCGCAAGTTCGCAATTTCCACAGGACCAGCTGGATGCGTTGCAGGAAGTCGGACAGGTCTTCCTTCTCCTTCTGTCGGAGAGCGTAATATTTGAACCACAGCTCGCTCTCCTCTTCCTCTTTGCCATAGATCTGGACTAACAAGTCTACCATCTGGTGAGCAGAGAGATCAGGGTCTTGGTCACGCTGTGCACTGACCATGGTGGCCGCTGGGGGTCGTAGGCTTTCCAGGATTCTCTGCCGTCTGACCGTTTCAGAGCAGGGCCATTCGTCGAACACCTTGAGGGTGTGCTCCTTCCAAGAATCGATACTTTCTTCGCCTGTGGGGACAGGAACCGTTCCTGAGAACGCCTTCAATTTCCTATAATTTTGGGCTTGAGCGGACGTAGTTATCGCTTCCACAAGCTGCGGGAATGTCACTCCTTGCAGAGAGCCATCATTGTCGGAGCCACTGGCTATCGCTGCTCGCTGCCTGTTAGGGGTTGGGGTAGAACTGTTCACGGACCTGTTAGTAACCGGTGATGTTGGCGGACTACCGGGCCAGCTGGTGGCCCCTTGCCTAGCATCTGAAGAGAAGGTCACTCTGGGTAGGGATATATCTGATCGGATGGGTGTACTGGCGGCCATATCTCTGTCGTCCCAACCCTCATGTCTGGGGAGGGAAGTGACGTGACTGGAAACAGTTCCCGGGTAAATTAGAGGGCACCCTTGCGGCAAAGTCTCTGGTAGATACACTACTCGTGGGCCTCTATCAGGAAGTATAGCTTGTTCAGTGGCTAGCAATAGGGTGTTCTCTTGCCGGTCAATGTTATAGTGCTTGCTGATGAGGCGGGCGCCCGCCAGACCAGGTAATGTCCTTACTGCGCTGCAGACAGTAAACATGGAGACATCAGCAGGCACCCCGTCTACGGCGACCACGTGTCGCAGAAGCTCTCCTAGCTTTTCGGCCCAGTCGGCCACTTGTTTGGGCGTGAGCGCAGACATGCTGACTGACAGGGTAACGGTAACTACAAAGTGGGGCACCCCAGGACTCTCTCAGCAGCGCCTCCAAATGTAACGGGTATTCCCTATGAATACAACCGCTACTACCTGCTGTGCAACCTGTGGGGCTCTCAGGAGCCTAAGCCTCCGCTTGGGGAACCTGGGGTGCATGCATATGATACATCTCGTGGTGCAACGCCTCCACCTGGGAGGGATCCCAACGAAGTGGAAGAAGGCCCTCACAGGAAACAATCACACAAAGCAAACAATATAAAACAGGACTGGCTTTACTGCATAGCAAAACATATATCATCACAACCTTCATGCGTCACGGCGGACGCTAACCACACTGCGCCACGGCGGACGCTAACCATACTAGGCGTCACGGCGGACGCTAATCACACTAGGCGTCACGGCGGAAGCTACCACCTCTGGCGTCACGGCGGACGCTAACCTCCCACAGAGTGATCCCACCCCGTGTCCAGTAACCCCCACCCAAATGTCTCACACCCCCAAAGTCAAATACCACTGTGCATGTGTATGTGTGACTGCGCAGCCACTATGTCTGGTGATAGGCCTGGTTGGTGCACGTGAGTTGCAGGTTACCTGCCCGGGCTCCAGCCACGGGTACCACGATATCACTGGAGATCCGCCCGATCCGACGTTGTCCTCCACACCGCATTGGGTGAATTCCAGCGCAGATAATATCACCTTAGTCCCAGGGTCTTTGGTGGTGTTCTGAGCCCAGAACCCACCTCGCAGGGCCGCACGGCTTCAGCACTGTGTCCCTGACTAAGCTACCAATAAATGGGGCAGTGTCCCTATCTAGGGCCTGTCCCTATACTCCACAAGCTACTAGGTGGCTCAGGACCTAACTGGGACCTTGGGGGCTGCTGGCCTAATGCAGAGGGTCACTGACCCCTGCATCCACCTCTTACCCCTAGCTGGTCCGGATCCTGACTGCCTGCGTGGCTGCAAACCCCGCGAAATGTATCCATCTGTTCCCAGGCAAATCCCTCAGCCCTATTGGCTCCCTGGCGTCAGGTGTCTCTGCCCCTATGCACCCTGGGGGCTGGCAGACTCATCTCGCGCATGCGCGAGCTATCTGGGGCCTCCCGCGCTGTGCTCTGCCACTGCGCATGCGCAACAGCCCTAACATGGCGGCGCCCTGCTTCCCGAGCTCGCGTCCCTAGCTACCAGGGATTCCTCTGCTCGCGCGCCGGCCCCCCCTCACTACCTCGCACACAGCGTCTTGCCAAAAGGGAGGAGGGGGTCAGCCACACTAAAGGGGGACCTGGCTACAGTTGCAACATAGCAAGGGCTGTATCCTTAAAAAACACTCTCTTACAGACTTAATTTGGGGCTATATAATTATGGGTTAGAACAGGGGTGTGCAAACTTTTTTCTCTGTGCGCCCCTGCCTGCTCTCCCCCATGTTTGCGCCCCTCCTTACCTTTTCTCCGGTTCCATCTTATGTAACGTCATGTGACGTCGCGTTGCCATGGCAACACGTGGCGATTTGACACTGTGGCATCATTTGACGCCGGAGAGAAGGTAAGAGACATACAGAGGCCTTGCGCGCTCCCCCGGCATTTAATTTAAATGTTGTGGAGAAGAACGCAGGGCCTCTGAAAGTGCTGTGCTCCCCTCTTCCCCCCCCCCCCCCAGAAAATCTGGACTGGAGTTGGCCACTCCTGCTCTATATGGATCGCTGACTTAACATCCCCAACAACAACAAAAAACACCCTAAATTGGGGATACAAAAAATAAAAGTCTTGGATCTAAAACTGTCACTGCACATGGAAGTTATAACAAAAAGAATGTATCTGTTACTCGCACATAAAACGGCAGTCTCTTGAGTAACTTGGGAAGCCAGTAACCGCCACTCGGTTTATGGACACCTATCTGGCTGATCTTTGTTAGCTAACCCTGTGGATTCCCTTCTCAGCAGTCACTGTGGAATGTGTCAGGGTTAAAACATTCTCTTAAATTCGCATCAGCAGCTTTATCACCCAGAGACATGTAAACCCCGTGAATGTACACGCTAGAAGATAACTGACTGCTGAACCCACTATATTGCTTATTTAGGACTAGATGGCACCATTATAGCAATGAACATCTAGGTTTACACGTTATAAAAAAAGGCTTGCATATGCTGTGTAATAAAAGACAAGAATACCCAATGCTACATCCAATGTGACAAAATACATAGTTAAATACCTCAATGTTAGTATTCTCATGAGTAAGGGTCATTTAGTTAAACCCTTTGGCCAAAGCGTTATAAGCCGGTAGCCACTTCACGGCATGACCACTATGCAGGTCCTAACACTACCTGTGACAATTCTCATATGCTGCGTAATTGATCAAACTTTAATTTGTAGTGTGCAATCTTACAAATCTTAAGAAAATCTATTTTTCTAGTATAACAAGCTTGGTGTAGAAGAACTCGATTTTGAACAGTTTTTGCTATGACATAGATAGAGCAATTATTTTAGGTGTTTATGTTACAATGGATTTCCATTTAAACACAATTGTGTATAGATTAGCTTGTAATGTGGAGTTTTATTAGAAGTTATATTATAACTATATTATCTCCTTCGCTGTGTCACTTTTTCTGTAGTTACAAACATCTACCACGTCTGAGGTGTGTGTATGTAATGTATGTCTTTATTTCTACAGCCCCAACCATCTACACAGCGCCTTACATAAACAGCAAGTTTGACTACATATGTCTAGAGGGGAAAATAATCCCAAACTGGGATAGGTTAATCAAATATAAAAGTAACATAGGTTGAACTCGTTGAACATGTGTCTTTTTTTTAACCTCATCTCCTTCGTGAACATTAGGAGAAGAAAGTCGCTGCTTGAAGAGATTGCAATTTCAGTTGTGTGACGGGAAACTCCCAGAGACAGTTGGAGTCCGGGTAAGGGCACTAGGTCTTGAGGAATGGCTAGTAGGGTGAGTCATGGCAGCTCAAGAGGGTAACGATAAAAAAAAGCTTCGATATTGAAATGCTGTGTTAAAAGACACAAGACGCGGGGTACAGCCATGAGCAGAGAACAAGAGACGAGGAGGGACACATCGAGAGAATGAAGTTGAGATGTAGGAGGTGCAGGTGAGTGTAGAATGTAACGGGCAGGAGAAGAAGTAGGGAACTACTTCTGCAGTTAATGCAGAATTTAAGGAAAGCCAGTGGAAGGATTTCAGCAGAAAAAAAGCAGGGACAGATCTCGAAAGATAGTGAGAAGAGTCAAGTGAAAGAGTTGAAAATGCTGGCAGTACAACCAGTTAGTTCAGAGGTGCACAAACTTTTTTGTCTGCGCCCCCTCCCCCCCTACTTGTGCCCCCCCCCCTTACCTTTTTTCCGGGATCATCTGATGTTACGACATCATGTGACGTTGCAATGCCATGGCAACGCGTGGACATTTGACGCCGCGTTGTCATGATGACACGTCGCCATAAGCCGCCAAAGACAAGGTAAGAGGGAATTACAGAGGCCTCGCGCGCTCCCTCTGCATTTAATTTAAATGTTGTGGGGAAGAGCGCGGGGCCTCTGTAAGCGCTGCGCCACCCCCCCCCCCCCAAAAAAAAATCTTCCCCCCAGTTTTCGCACCCCTGGTAGGTTGCAACAGTTGAAATGGGAGAGGTTGGTTGTTAGTGTTTTAGTTGTAGGAGGAAGAAGCAACAAAAATGACAAAGAAGTAGAGGAATGAAATGTAATGTGTGGGTGGCATGAGTTTGTTAATAAATGTGTAGGAGTGTGATTAACTGTGAAAGAGAAGCGAGCCATAGATTTTGTTTTTGATGGGTGTTTAAGGATCTGTGTTTTCATCATGTTAAAATGCAGGCAAGAGATAGATTGCCTTGAATCTCAGTTTCCATGCGGTACTGCCTCATCAGCTCTATCACACTTTAATGAAAGCCCACAGTGCTGCTAAAAGGCCTTCGTTCTGATACTGCAGAGCTGGGTTGTTAGGTATATCAGACTTCATACTCCCTCTGCGATCCAGCAGGACAAATATTTAGCTTGTACTCATATTCCCTTATTTGTGACACGACATATATATGTAACGGATTTTCTGGCCTAGCCTGACCCACCCAATCTCACATTGGCCCCTGTGGTCTAACCAGTCCCCATTACAGTGTAGTGTCTGGTGGTGCACCTGTTGGCAACAGGACTCCTGAGTCTCCCGCATGATGTTGTGTGGGGATTGTCAACCCAGACAGGCAGCTGAGGTAGTGTACTTGAGTCCTACCTAGATCCAGTGCAGCACCTCCACCTCATCAGGATCCCAGCGTCCGCTTGTGGATGGTCCTGGTGAGGAACTCCTCTGTGATGCACTCCGCTGTGTAATCACTCCATCATCTTACACACGAGGGTATGATTGATCAAGATCATCTTTATTGAAGTGAGGTGGGCCAGCTGCCCCTCACAGCGGTTGTGCTCAGCCGCTCATGCTCACCGCACTTCCCTTTGAAAGGTATCTCTTCCCAATCTGGTGGATTCCCTATCTCCCCTCAGGGAGATATTCCCTGTGCCAGGTCCCTGGTCACAGTCTAGTGAGCCGCCTCCTCCCAAGTCTGTACTCAGACTTGCTCCTTACTCCAACAACTACAACCAACTCTAACTTTTACAGCATGGCTACATATATAAAACACTAGCTTACAGTATATACCTGGCGTTGCCTGGGATTCCATGTCCACGTGTACTGACCCAGTAATGACGCAGGATGGTGCTGCCAGGACTTCAAACCTGCACGTTTAAGTAATGGTGTGTGTGTTGCTGCTCCTCCTGCTTGCGCGGTGTCCCCCCTCCTGCCCCCGGTCCCCGTGGCTGCTTGCCCGCACGGGGCGGGAGGTGGTAGTGGGGGGGGGGGGGTGTTCCTTCCCCAGCCTTGTCCCCGTGGCTGGCTGCCATGTTCCTCCCCCCCCCCCCCGGTCCCCGTCACCCCGCAGTCAGCCAATAGGAGAGCGCGAGAGCGAGAGGCCAGCGACCAATGAGAGCTTGTGTTGCCACAAACCCACAAACAAACAATTTTTGACTTTTATATACATATATATATATATATATATATATATAGATAAATAATGATGATACTCATCTCATAAATCCAAATTACACTACTAATCCAGCAGTGACTGGACAGAAGAATTTTCTCCATTGAGACGTGGTCTCTCCCTAAAGAAAACCACTAACTCTAAGTAGTTTAGTGGGAAGCCATATACATCCACCATAAACAAAAAAAAATATTTATTGTGACACATTAAAGCCATCATTACAGCTTCTGAGTACCCCTTGCGGAACTGCCCAACCCCAACTTACCCTCGCACCGGCGTAATGACGTCACGTTGCCATAGCAACGTGACGTCACATGACCTCGCAGCGTCATTTTGACGCCGCGTTGCCATGGCGACGCCGGGAGGAAGCCGCCGGAGCCACGGGTAAGTATGGTTTACAGAGGCCCTGCAGCTCCCCCGGCACTTAATTTAAGTGCCTTCGGGAAGCGCGCGGGGCCTCTGTAAACCCCGCGCCCCCCGTCGGCAGTCTCGCGCCCCCCCTGGGGGTCGCGCCCCACAGATTGCGCACCGCTGCGTTAACCTATACGAACACACTCCAGTCACTGTCTCTATTAAGACCATATGTATTGAATGCTCTACATTTTTGCATCCAGTATATCTCTTAGAGTAGCGATTTCTTGATAATATTGCCACCTCTTCGTTTTGGAACTATTCTTATTCATATGTGTTACAAATGTACGCGTACATGGGGAAGAATGTCATGTTTTATGAAAATGCACCACTGTTGGGTTTTCCTTTTCTCTCTCTACCTATTTTTTTTAAATGTTTCAAATAGCTGACTTGTGGTCATTAATTGACCAATATACAGAAATATATAAGGAAAATTACGCATGTAAATGACGTGTACTAGAGGAATTTATTAACTGCTGTATATGATGCTTTTTGCCAGTAGATGGGTGTAGTTCATACTTGGTACCATACAGTAAATATGATAACATTGGATCTAGTGTCCGCTTCTATAATTGCCTATTTGAGGTTTTCCTAACTACAGTATGTATTAATTTGTTGAGTTTTTAGATCACTTGAAGTCAGTATATTAGATATATTTCTTATTCTCTTATATGTAAATCAAGGCGGTTTAGTCACCACATTCTGCAATTTATTTTCATGACCAAGCAAATGCCAAATGCTGTTTTATGACATTATTAATAAAGGTAAAGTCTCTAATGTACGTTGCTATAAAATTTCATCATATATCTGTTCATCTTGTTTTTTAAAAATTATTTTACCTTTTAAAAGCGTCTAAATACAGATCTTTTTGTCTCTGTAGTTATTTCTGTAGCCCCCTTTTGGACTACTATGTCGCTTAATAGGTTAACTGTGTGGGCTCACTCAGGTTTCTTTCCGCCCTATCTTGTGGGATTTAGGATGACTTTGCAGAAGGGATTGCCACTCCCTAGTATGTCTTGTGACCATTGATGTCACCATAGTGAGATATAAGGGTATATATGGCTCCACCCAATGTTCTAGAAACAGGTTCTTCAGAATCCAGACTGGGACCTCACTGTGAGTCCTTTAAATAGGTTTGTGTGCATACAGTAGCTAAGTGTATTAAGAAGTGTCTTGTAAATCTTCTCTTTTGTTATAGTGCATATAAATGTGTTCTTTGCGTTATCCCAAAATATCCTCCCAGTCCTCCATCGTGATTTTAATCTGGAGATCGTGAGCCCATTGCTTCATATAGCAGTGGGTGAAGGAGACTTTTATATCCAGAGGGGTTCGATCCTGATATAAAATTGAAATAAGCCCCCTTTGATAATTACCATTACTACATAGTTCTTCAAAAACAGTGCTATCTGAGAAGGTCCCCCCTGGGGACATCTGCTTTACATAATGCCAATCTTCTAGACGCGGTACACTGCTCCCCAGCCGCGTGGCAAGATCTCCTAATGCCCACTTGTCTCCTACAGCCTATCCTAGCCTCCGCAGAGGCCGCGCCTCCGCTCCGCCTCCTTAGCTATTGGTTCCTGTTCCTGTTAAATACCCTGCTCATGCTCAGAGTCATTGCTGAGCATAACTAGTTGTAGCCTTATGCTCCTGCGTCTGTTGTGCCTTGCTCCTGCCTCGCTTTCTCTTGCAGTTTTTGGATTCTACGTGTACCGACCCGGCTTGACTACCGAACCTCCTCTGAACATCGACCCCGGCTTACCATCGACGCTGTGTACCTCTCCAACCCAGACCACGGCTATACGGACTTCTACGATTCTGACCTCTCCAACCCCAGACCACGGCTTAATGGACTTTTACTATTCTAACCTTCCCATGCAAAGACCTTGGCAAGTATCTGGACTAACCCGCTCTCTCCAACCAAGACCCAGTTATGTTGACAATCCACCTGCCAGGCACGCTTCCGCTGCTGTGGGTGCGTGGTTCTATAATTCCCCACCTCAGTACCGGGTCCTGTCTTGCTCGTGGGTAGTGCAAGCGTTACAGCTTTACTTCAGAGTCTGAAAGAGTTAAATTAAGGGCTTCTGATTTTACTGTATTTATTTAATATTCAGAAAGGGTGCCAAACTCCGACAGCACCTTTTGCAGATTAGGGAGAAAAGTCAAAGGGTTAGAGATTGTCAGAAAAATATATCTGCAAACAAAGATCATTTAAAATTATCACGACCAATTTGGATACCTTGTGTGTTTGTTTTTTTCCTAATACTGTAGTAGTTGCAAGTGGCTCAATCGTTAAAGCAAAAAGCAGCGGAGATAATGGACAACCTTGCCTAGTACCATTTCTAATCTAATATGATTTAGTTCCCCTCCTGGCATTTTCAGGGTTGCAGTTGGGGACTTATATAAGGCCTGAACACCTTTCAAAATTTGTCCCGTGAAAGCAAACGCCTTCATTGTTGTATCTAGAAAATTCCATTTAATTCTGTCAAAGGCTTTTTCAGTGTCCAGACTCCAGACTTAATAGCATCGCTTTAGGTCTAGCATAATTTATATAATCTATTATATTAATAATCTTACATGTATCATCTTAAGCCTGTCACTTACTTACAAAACTTACTTGATCATTATGTACTTTATTAGTCGGGGAAGGATTGAATTAAGTCTATTCGCCAACATTTTACTACAAATGTTTAAATCTGCATTTAAAAGAGATATTGGTCTATAACTACAGTAGCACAGCTCATTGGGTCTTTACGTTCCTTTGGGATAACAACCAAATTTGCTTTAGAGTCATTTGTATAGGAATCTGAGTTTCTTTCAAAAAACTATTAAACAGATCTAATAGATAAGGAGCTAAAATTTTGAAATACTTTTTATAGTAAATATTTGATAGCCCATCAGGACCTGGGGTCTTAGAGGGTTTCAAACCCTTAATAGCCTCTCCTAATTCTAAAATATTTATCTTCACATTGAGACCCTTCAGATTTTCCGTAGACAGCCTCGGGAGATCAAAATCCTGCAAATATTTACTTATTTGTTCAATGGACATTTTCCTAGCATTGGATGAGTCCAAATTATACTGTACAATTTATTATAAAATCAAAGAAAAGGCATTTATTATGGCAATCAAAGAAGGGTTATACGTAACTTCTGTTTCATAGCTGTAACTTGCGCTCCAGTTCTGACCCATCTTAGCTTGCTTGCCAGCAGCATATCAGCCTTTTTACCCTTTTCATAATAGGTTTGCTGGCTCCACTTTAATGCCTTCTCTGTGTCTTCTAACTTTAACCTTTGTAATTCCTCTCTGGCCTGACGCAGAAATTTGTAAATCTTTCTGCATGGGCGTCTTTAATGCTCCTGTTCCAAGTCTTATATTTTTGTTGTAAACTTTTCTTGATTAAGATTTTTTTATTTTCTTCCTGTGTGAGGCTATAGAGATAAACTGGCTTCTAATAGTCGCTTCGTGTGCTTCCCAAAGGGTGGTCGAACACTCAACTGAGCCCTTAATTGTCTTAAAATAATCTTCTAATGAGTTTCCTATATCTTTCTCAATCTCAAAAGGATTTAAAAGTGAATCATTGAGTCGCTACTGAAAAACCTTAGGCCTAATAAAGGGGGGTTTCAGAACCATTTCTACCGGGGCATGGTTGGACCATGTTATAGAGCGTATATTTGTTTCGGAAACTCGGTCCAGGAGATTTGCTGACACAAATATAAAGTAAATTCCGGAGTAAATCTCACGAGGGGAAGAATAAAATGTGTAATCTCTCTGATTTTTGTTTTGAATACGCCAGGTGTCTTCAATCGTGAATTCCTTTGTTTGATTCCTAAATATTTTTGCTTTATTGTATACTTCAGTGGTAGATCTTTGGTTTGGTGACGCGCAGACTTATCTAAATCAGGGTTCTGAGTCATATTTAAATCTCCCCCCCCCCAAAATCACGTCCCCTGAAAGGGTCTCCCCAATCTCTTTTAATATTGATTTAAGAAATTCAATTTGCTGATCGTTAGGAGCATACACGTTATCTAGAGTCGCATACCATAAGAAAATCCACCCTCCTTGTCTCTCCTATTGTCTTTCATTTAAAACGGTGCATCCTGATTTATCACGATACAGTACCTACCTCACTTTTTTTTGATGTAAAATATGAACAATATGTTACTGTACCTTGTAGGTACTCCGAAAAGTATTAGGGGGTTCTTGACTATTAAAATGTGTTTCCTGAAGAAACAAAATATCTGCCTGCATTTTATTAAATTCTCTCAATGCCAGTCTCCTTTTTTTTTTTTTAAATGGAGATATATTGGGGGAATCCTTGATGGAGAAGGATTTAGGAATGCTTGTAGACAGCAGGCTTAGCAATAGTGCCCAATGTCATGCAGTAGCTGCAAAGGCAAACAAGATCTTATCTTGCATCAAACGGGCAATGGATGGAAGGGAAGTAAACATAATTATGCCCCTTTACAAAGCATTAGTAAGACCACACCTTGAATATGGAGTACAATTTTGGGCACCAATCCTAAGAAAAGACATTATGGAACTAGAGAGAGTGCAGAGAAGAGCCACCAAATTAATAAAGGGGATGGACATTCTAACTTATGAGGAGAGGCTAGCTAAATTAGATTTATTTACATTAGAAAAGAGGTGTCTAAGAGGGGATATGATAACTATATACAAATATATTCAGGGACAATACAAGGAGCTTTCAAAAGAACTATTCATCCCACGGGCAGTACTAAGGACTCGGGCCATCTCTTAAGGTTGGAGCAAAGGAAATTTCACCAGCAACAAAGGAAAGGGTTCTTTACAGTAAGGGCAGTTAAAATGTGGAATTCATTACCCATGGAGACTGTGATGGCAGATACAATAGATTTGTTCAAAAAAAGGTTGGACATCTTTTTAGATGGGAAAGGTATACAGGGATATACCAAATAAGTATACATGGGAAGGATGTTGATCCAGTGATTAATCCGACTGCCAATTCTTGGAGTCAGGAAGGAATTAATTTTTCCCCTTAATGTGTTTTTTTGTTTGCCTTCCTCTGGATCAATAAGTAAGTATAGATATAGAATAAAGTATCTGTTGTCTAAATTTAGCATAGGTTGAACTTGATGGACGTACGTCTTTTTTCAACCTCATCTACTATGTAACTATGTAACTATGTAACGTCTAGGGGTCACCGTCCACAGCCCAGAACCCTAAAGGGGAGATAACCTTTCCTCCCCGAAACATGGAAAACAGTAGAGAAAACAAGGGGAGCGCGGATCAGGAACACAGCCAATGATAATAATGTGTATTCAAATGTTACAATAGAGAAGAAAAAGAAACCCCACTGCTAATTAATGGTCTGGAAGATTAAAGGTCTAAGACCCTAGGTTGATAAAATACCAACAAAGTGGAGATAGGATGGTGAAATCAAATGGAACTATTACAGATACTCACACGGGCCGGTGTGAGTACAAACCCATCGGGGTTTTAACTCTGTAGAGTTGCTTCACCTGGATACACACACCTCCTGCCGACCGATACACAGCACACAAGTCCTCGAGTTACCCAGAAAATAAAATAGTACAGAGATCCGATTGTAGATAGCTATATGTATAGAGTACCATAGAATGGGGGGTGGTAGGAAAATGGACTGTAAATATATGAATATAGATACTCACACGGGCCTGTGTGAGTAAAAACCCATCAGGGTTTCTGTAGAGAGGATAATCCTAGGACTGCACGCTTAATATCTGGCAGCTACACAGCACTCTGGTCCTCAGTAACTCCAGAACCCCAAAAATACAGATGGAGAATCCAGGTGTAATAAACACTAATTTAATAATGATAGAAGGGTTAAAAAGCTAAACAACACATACATTAATCCGGTGGGTGTAGATAGGTTGTGGAGGTGTTCTCCGCGCTGGCGACTCCTTCTCTTCCGCGTCTGCAGCACGCTGAAGCGTTGGAACGCACGCTGTAGTCTGGAATGCACCTCTCACTTCCTGGCTACGGAAGCCTCCGGCGGACAAACAACTGAAACGTGTTGCTCGATCCAGTTAAAAGAGGGAGGCAAAGGAAAGTTGGAGCACAACCTGTGATACTCCAAGGATTTATACAGTGAAGAATTTATGGATTATAGTGTATGCTTATACAAGCCACTGGTCTGTGTTTGAGCACCATACAGCTTTTTTCTTCTGAGAAAAGAGGGAGTAAGAGTGAGACGGAGGGGAGAGAAATACAGGCGAGGCGGGGTGAAAGGGATTGAGTGAGAGTGGGGTAATTGATGGAGAGGGTGTGAGTGAGGGGAGAGAAATACATGCGAAGAGGGGGGAAATAGAGGGGGCTCGTGAGGTGTGAAATGGGGGGAGGTGCTCGCAAGACCCTGACACGGGGGGAGAGGAGGGCGCGTCTGTAACTCTAGTCCTGGGCCCCCGGGAGATCTGTCTGCGGCCCTGGGCGCAGGGGAAGTATTTGTTAATCGTGGTGTTCCCGGATACAAAACTTTGAGTCTCTGAGTCACCAATTTTTGGAAAAGATTAAGAGAAAACGTGAGTATTGCAATTTATTAATATTTATAAAAGGGGTTTAATCTATGTAAGGGTATAGTGTTCAAAGATGAGAAATTGCATAATAAAGTTGTTCTTAAAACAGATTAATGTTAAAATTGTAACATTTTAAGTAAATGCATACAGGATTTAAAACATGGAACTAAAGTATATAATATGGAAGTGCTGTATGTATGCAGAAAAAGAAACGGAAAATAGAGTTTTTACTTTATATGCAAAATAAATTGACATGTGAATGTTAGAAATAGAATGAAATTAATCTGAAGCAGAACAGAGTTAAGAATTCATGAATAATTCATGAAGCTTGATAAAGGAAATATTTTCAGATTTAAGCTCTCTGAAATTGGTAAAGCTATAGATTTATATTAGGCACTCAAAGAGTTAAGCGTCCACGGGATAGTAATGTTAAAGATAAAACTCAGATTGAATGAGTTTGACAATATTTATTACAGCAGCTGGCGTGTTAAAGTTGCATGTTGTTTAAAATGCTTGAATTCTAGGAAAAAAAATGGAAACAAGTTTAACGAACAGAAAAATTTCGGGGAAAAGGAATGAATTTGTCCAGTTTTTAGATTCAGTTTCATATGCACCATTTGGTACACAGATGAGGAATATCGTGATGCATTTTGCACAGTAAGCAGTGCAGAGGCATAGATATGAATGAGGTTACACATGGGCAGGATTCAGGGTTTGACATGGTGATGGCACACAAGGATAGATTGTTGGTATACATGTAGCCAAGTCTCCCCTTCTTACCTCCGGTGCTGAGGGGGGGGGAGGCTGCCTGGCTTGTCAGGGGCCGCCGGCACTCCACGCAATCGGGTTGCCGGGACAGGCGGCGGCCAATGCAGAGGTGGGGCGCATGTGCAGATTGCATGCGGTGCGCGGTGGCTATTTTGGATGGTCTGGAAAAGGCATTGGGAACGGCAAGTCCCATAATGTCTTGCAGAAAGAGCACGGCTGCAATCTTGGACAGGCTCTACATAGCCTGCAGCAGAACTACATATCCCAGGATCCTCTAAGAGGAGAATACACATGGGTAGTCCCAGCCAATAGGGCTTTAGCACCAGGGATACACAGGATATCCTTTGAGACAGGAGCCAGCGTGCTGAGTCGGACGGAGGCAACGGAGAAGATAGTGTCCAGGGAGCAGTGCTTCCCTGGACTAGGCCTAGTCTTGCCCCTTAGGCCCTGAATCCCCTCAGCTGAATATTGCAGGGAAGGCCCCAGATAGGGTTGCTTCGTCATTAGTACATATAGGTACTGTTGCACTGGTGACAGGATGGCCACGCAGTGTACTGTGGTCTGGGACCAGGCTACAGGCCATATAGACTTTAGGTGAGACACTCCAGCTGGAGCTCGCTTCACAAACTGAATCGGGATGCATAAGGAGTGAGGGAATTGTTGTTGGAGGCCCCACATCGTGGGATCTGGCTGATCCTATGACCAATGGCAGCACCTGGGTGTCCAGGAGGTATATAAGTGCACCAAAGAGCCACACGGGGGTAGCGCTACCTCACACTTTGGGTGGGACTGTTCTACGACACCAGGTGTTTAGGTGCCTAGGGCACCCTCAGTACTTTGGGGGAACCACACCAGGGTATTGGGTATTGTATTGTATTGTGGGTGGTTATTGTTATAGTGTGAGTAGTAAAGAAGTTAACTTATATTCTGTGTATAGTGGTTGAGTCCTATATGGGACCATCTCGCTCTGCTGGGATCCCTCATAGATGGATTCTGTCACGGGAGATCAGGTATTTACATCTTTTTACCGGGATCATTCACTGAGCAAAACAAGATAGTAAAATAAATTGTAATTTATTCCATAGAATCAGACATACACACAGTGAATTACAAAATACAGACGAAAACACACTTACTGGGTGTCTGGGCTAAAAAAACTAGACTTTCCTAGGTAAAATAGAACAGAAAACAAAGTCTTTAGGTTGACCGGGACATGGCCTGAAATGTCCTGGAACTCAAATCGGCATGAAGTTCCACATGCCACTGTACTCTTTCCTCAGGAGATGCCGAAATCCCTTGACTGGGAGATATTACCAGATGTCCTGGAACTGTTTTCGGCTTGCAATCCCAGCCTACGTTCTATTCTCAGAACTTGACCCCGAAAAGTGGGACTATTCCGCCTTGAAATTTCTGAAGCCGGCTCACTGCTATTTCTCTGAGAGCATCTTTTGGTCGTTTCAAATTTACTGCTGCTGTTCTCACTTTAGAATCTCTCGACCGGATTGGCTGAGGGTTTCTTATAGTACTTCAGAGTTCATTCATGAAATACTACAACCAATCCGAGCGTGGGAAGAATCCTACCAGCCTATTAGAGCGCTGCCAGTCTATCTAAGCCGGGTAAGCGTGGATTCAGATTCTGACAAGGGCATGCACCAACTTGGCACCTCTGCCACTAGTCAGGCAGAAGCCCCCTGCTGAGTTAGGCTCCTCGCAGTCTGGTCTGGGGCAAATGGTGGTCCGAGGACTTCCATTCATCCCAGGACGTGAGTACTTGAGCCTAACTCCGGTACCCAAATGGCTTTCCCACATTGGCAACATCTGAGGCTTTCATGTCTGGGACCCGAGCAGACTTGATGGCACCAAGCCTGGTTACCCCCTCACCGTCACAGAGGCACTGCACCGAACAGAAAGAGAGAAATCACCCCAGGCTCCAAGAAGCGGAGGCTTAGGCCTCCTGTGTGCCAACAGGTACAGCAGCACTCGTAGTTCCCTTAGTCATTGGGAAAGGGGGCTGCATACAGACAAGGGAATTTGACATGAGTGTTGCTAGATTCTACTGAATATGGTCCTGAAGGAAGTATTTCCACAGTCTGAAGTGATTTCTGGGGATGGTGATAATTAATGCTTTAAACAAATTGAGTAACAATTTTCGGTATTGAGGGAACAAAGTAAAAATGCATTCTTTGGTGTAGAATTGATAACGTTTTTATTGTGAGATTGCTTTCCCGGATCAGCAGCACAGTATGTATTAAATGTTTTGCCTCAGGGATGTCACAATTGACCTTTTTACTTTAAGAAGGTTTAAGCTAATGTCTTGTTAAGATTTTCAAACCTGGAGTGTATTTAAAATGGAAGACAGTTGTTTTTTTGTTCTCTTTTTCCCTTGAGATGTACTAACAGATGATGGTTCAGAGCTTGGGGGATGATTGATAATTTACTGTTAAAGGACAGTGTATGTACAGTATATATGTATGTATATATAGCGCCATTAATGTACACAGCGCTTCACAGCTGGAATACACGTGACAATCATATATAACAAACAATACCAATAACACATTATGGGAAGAAGTGCTTCAGGCAAAGTGACATTTAGGAAAAGGAATCCTTGCCCCAAAGAGCTTACAATCGAATTGGTAAGTAGGAGGGACATACAGTGACACTAGGAAGGTGCTCTGGTAAGTGCATCTGCAAGGGGCCACAGTCGATTTATGAGGTGTATAGTATCAGCCACAGAGTTACTCATATGCTTCATTACGGAGGACTGTTTTAAGATGGGTTTTAAAGGTGGATAGAGAGGGTGCTAGTCGGATATTGATGGGAAGGAATTCCAGAGGTGTGGGGCAGTCAGTGAGAAAGGTTTAAGGCTAAGGCCCCGTTGCATGCGTCCGCACGGCTTTCTTGCTTGCCGGCGGCGCGTGCATCTCACTGCACCGCGATCTGCGGTCTGCAGGAAACTTTTTCCGGAGCGGGGGGCGTGGCCAAAATGGGTCGGGTGGGCGGGGTGTCATGGCATGGGGGGCGGGGCCATTACACACAGACACACACACAGAAACCCCCGCCTTGTTGCTTTATCTCTAGACTATGTAACATTAATTGTACTATTACTATTATTATTATACCCGGTAAATCTAGACTTGGGACAGAGATTTCTGGACTTGAGGACTGCCTTGTTGCTTTCCCATTTAACCCCCCCCCCCCCCCTCCTGGCTGACACGTCACAGTGCGCAGCGAGCCTTTCAGCGAGGAGGGACTGGGGCCAGCTCGGGAGGAACTCATGTCTGGTGAGTGACGCACACGCGACCGCGCGCCGCCGGATGCAGCGGGACCCAGGCCTAAGGCGAGAGAGGGCTTTAGACACAAAAGGGGTAGTGAGAAGACATCCTTGAGCAGAACGCAAGAGTTGGGATGGTGTACAGTGAGAAATTACGACTGAGATGTAAAGAGGGACAGAAAAGTGTAACGCTTTAAAAGTGAGGAAGAAAATTGAGTGTGTGATGCGGGATTTGATAGGAAGCCAGGAGAAGGATTTCAGCAGGGGAGATGTTGAGACAGATTTAGAAAAGAGTATAGTCATTCTGGCAGCAGCGTTGAAGATAGATTGTAGGGGAGACAGGTGAGAGGCAGGAAGGCCGGACAGCAGGAGGTTACAGTAGTCAAGATGAGAGAGAATGAGGGCCTGAGTCAGAGTTTTAACAGTCGAGCAACAGAGGAAAGGGCGTATCTTTGTAATATTGCGGAGAAAAAAACAACAGGCTTTAGCTACCTTTTGAATGTGAGAGGAGAATGTGTGAGAGGAGTCAAGTGTGACCCCCAGGAAGCGTGCTTGTGATACTGGGTTTATGATAGTACTTCCAACAGTAATGTGTAGGGAGGTAGTAGGTTCAGGTTTGGGAGGAAATATGAGGAGCTCTGTTTGTGATATAAGTTTAAGTCGGCGGAGGGTCA
This sequence comes from Ascaphus truei, assembly GCF_040206685.1. Classification (NCBI taxonomy): domain Eukaryota; kingdom Metazoa; phylum Chordata; class Amphibia; order Anura; family Ascaphidae; genus Ascaphus; species Ascaphus truei. The sequence goes on along the minus strand of NC_134485.1, from coordinate 418,018,805 downwards.
TCCAGGATGATATAGTGGAGAGACATTCAGAAACTTTGGTCTGTACAGCAGGTGTAAGGTCAGGGATTGAAAAGTAAATTTGTGTGTATAGTGGTGATATTTGAACCAAAGACATGTGATTAGGTCACCTAGAGAGAGTGTGTAAAGATAAAAGATAAGAGGTTTATCAGAACAGAGATTTATTTTATGGATTAAACAAAGATTTAAAGTAACATATTATCCATAATTTTTGTTGGCATTGTGGAGCGCAGAATTGGATTTAAAATTTAGGAATTAAAAGATGTCTCCTTCTGAATTTCATAATTTTAAAACGGGTGTGTGGAGGGAGAAGAAGATGACCACTATGATAACATTTTAGGAAAATAGGTCTGGTAAACAAATTTGGAAGGATCTTATGATATAATTGACATTATGTTAAATTTTATCTGATGTTTGTTATTATGTACCATAACATGTAGAGTCAGTAAGTGTATGGTCCACATGGACTAAAGTAAATTATATGTACCAATATAATTATACTGCTTATTTTACAGGTACTATGTAATTGTATGATGAAAATACAATAAAGAATACTATTGGATTATGGATGATCAGAATCAAGAAAAAAAAATGAGAAAAATCAACAAGAGTCATCAACTATGGCAGGGGCGCGCAAACTGGTTTAGCTGCGCCCCCTCTGCCTGTGCTGGTCCGGTGGAGCGCCCCCCCTATTACCTCACGTAGCATCAAATGACGCCACGGGGTCGTGTGACATCATGTCATGTGACCCGCGGCGTCATTTGACTCTGCGTTGCCAAGGTCACACGTCCTGAGGCCAGCTGAACCTTGGTAAGTAGAGGTTGCGGAGGCCTTGCATGGTCCCCCGGCATTTAAATGCCTTTGGGGAGAGTGCGGGACCTCTGCGACCAGCCGCGCCCCTCCAGAAAAATCTCGCGCTCCCCCCAGTTTGCGCACCGCTGAACTATGGGACTGAATATTTTCTCATTTTTTAGGAAAAAAAAACAAAATGACTATTTTTATTACTATTGTATTGGCCAAGCAGGAAAGAGCTGGACTTTACTAAGTGCTAGGAAGGGAGAAACATACCAAAACCCCAGGGGTCTAGGAAGAGTAGTGGCTGAGGCAACAATCTGAATGACAGTTATAGTACACTTTACATAATATCAAAGAAGATAGAAACTAGGGTAAAGGTAACCGAGAAACAACAAGAGAAAAAACACAGAGCTGAAGAGAGAACAAATACAACATATACAAATATCTACAGCGAAGTGTGTCTGTTTTTCTTTAAGTATATTTGTTTGGTGCTGCTGCTGCTACAACAGACTATCAGACTTCAAACTTCCCCTGAGATTAAGCAGGGCAAACATTTAGCAGGCACTCATATCTCCTTACTTGTGGACTCGATGTTTACTATACTGTATATGTAACATGATGGTAACTTGTGGACTCGACGTACATATGCAACATGATGGTAATACTCATCTCATAAATCCAAATTACACTGGTAATCCCGTAGTGATTGGACAGAATAATTTTTTTCCTTGAACCAGGGTCTGTCCCTGTATTGCACCTCAACAACACGTGTTACTAAAGAAAACTACAATTATCAAGAGGTTGCTACAAATAAGAATTCAGAGCATCCTTGATCTTTATAGAGAATGCGACTGGAGTGTGTTCGTATATGTTTTTTTTTTTATGTTGTATACATTTTGCTATACTGTATACAGTATATCTAGATGTATTTTGCTTTAAGGATTTGTATGTGTTTAGGGTATGACGCGCATAAATAAGCATTCTGCATTTCCGGTATGCACAGCTCTTAAGAATGGTGTGCCACACGCCGAAATCGGTTGGGCGTTTCTACAAGGGACATTCAGAAGCTGTAATGTTATTATTTATTTATTTAAAAAATGTTTTACCAGGAAGAAATACATTGAGAGTTACCTCTCATTTTCAAGTATGTCCTGTGCACAGAGTTATGACAAATACATGGTTACAAATACATAGGTACATTAGGTGAACAGGGTTATACTGCTGCGGCCAAGTTTATTCGAGCATTTGCCCGTTCTTGGCCGCAGCAGTAGCCTGGCGCGCGCCCGAGGGTGACGGGCGCGCACCAAAGCAGCGGAAGAGCGCCCTCCGATCGGGGCGCTCTCCCTACCGCTGCCGGGTCCGCCGGGTCCCCCGGAACCCCCTGCCGCCGTCCCGCGATCGCGGGACACCAGGGCTCCCTCGGGGAGCCCTGGACGCGCGTGCAGGGGAACGCACGCTCCCGAAGACGCGTGACCGCGCGTCTATGACGCGCGGCACGCCGAGGGGCGGCCACTAGCAAGCCGGGAAATCTCCCGGCTTGCGGATCTGGCCGCAGTGTAATAAACTGTGTCGCCAGTGTACATTTTATTTATAGATGTAACCCTGTTTCCCCGACTTCCCCCTCCCCCCAGCCCCCCAATCTCATGTCGGGTACCCTAGGGGAAATGGTGTCCTGGTTACTGTATCTAAGATGGTGCAAACTTGCTGGCAACAGGGGGCCCTGAGTCTCCCGCGGTGGTATGGGGGATGATATCATGACAGGCTTTTGAGGTAGAGCTGAGTAATACTCACTTGTACAGCGCCTCCATCTCCAACAGATCCCAGAATGGTAGGGAGGAATCTCTGAAGGAGAACTTCTCTCTGTAACATCTCCCTGAATGATTCCAGGCTCAGGCAAGAAGGTTTCTATATCAAGGATATACTTTATTTCTCCACCAGGCAGACTGCCAATCTTGCAGCCAGGTCACTTAGCCGCACATCAGTGGGTTGTCACCCAAAGAAAGTCCCTGGACAATCACTCCTAGTGAGGGCCCTAGAAGCTGTCCTAGCTCTTCTCTTACTCCCTGGTGGAGTAAAAGGAAAAGTTTCCCACCTCTCTCAGAGGGAGGGCCACAAAGCCTGCCAGAGCCTGGCAGCTTACTGGGGTAGTCTATCCTCTCTCAAGGGGGAGAGGAACTGCTAAATTCAGGAAGTGCTGTGCAATATGTAGTTCCAATAGGCACCACCCCTGTGTTACTGTGATTGGACACAGAGCCTGATGACACTATCTTCACTGCCTCACTGCACAGCATGTGTGTGTGGGGAAAACACATGATTACTGCTGGCATGCCTGCCCTTAACAGGGATGATTACTGCCAGGAGGAGGACAGAATAATTACCCAAAACCTATCAGGGCTACATAGACATTGCATGAACAGTTAAAAATAAAATAAGTTCTAGGCGTATGTAACAGTTACAGACCACATTAAAATGTGAGACAGCTTTAGTTTTGAAAACTTAGACTGGTGGTGGCTGTGAGAGTCTCCGGTAGATTGTTCCAGTTGTGGGGTGCACGGTAAGAGAAGGAGGAGCGGCCGCATAATTTGTTGAAACTTGCAATGCGCTTTCTGACCAGCGGTCTTAGGGAGGATTTGTTCCTATACCCGCTGGTCAGAAAGTGCATCGCACAGCAGATGCTAATACCAATGATATGGAGATATGGCACAGCACTCCAAACTCACCTTAGCAACTCTCTACAATTCAATATGTTGGCTTTTATTGCGTCAGAATAATATTTTTTTTGTAGTGTGACTATATGGCTTCCCACTAAACTACTTATGGCTAGTAGTTTTCTTTAGCAACACGTGTTGTTGAGAGGAATTCCAGGGAGAGACCGCGTCTCAATGGAGAAAATTCTTCTGTCCAGTCACCGTGGGATTACCAGCGTAACTTGGATTTATGAGATGATTATCATCATGTTATATATATATGTCGTGTCACAAATAAGGAGATATGAGTGCCTGCTAAATGTTTGTCCTGCTTAATCTCAGAGGAAGTTTGAAGTCTGATATTCAGTTGTAGCAGCAGCACCAAGCAAATATACTTAAAGAAAAACAGACTCTCCTCTGTAGATATTTATATATGTTGTATTGTTATGTATAACTGTAAATTGCCTGCATAAAAGTTGATATTTGCATCCAAAGGAGTTACACTAGGAGAGAGCTGACCCGGAACAGTGAGTCCTGTTCTGCAGTATACTTACAGGACCGACAGGTTATCAGAGAAGGATGAAGAGCTGGCAAACCAAACAGTGAAGCATTAGTGAGAAAGGTGTAATCCTCCCAGCCCAGCTCTTCGGGAGGTTACACAGATCTAGGTACAATTGGCTGCTCAGTATGTATTATCTTTTATCAAGGGTGCAGATCTGCGCAGGCTGGGTGGTTAGTATGGGCGCCAATAACTTTGTTGTTATGCGCAGGACAGGTTTCATGTATAATTCATTAGTTACAGCTCCTTCTCCAGGTGCATTACTGTATCCCAGAAGAGGCCCATCCCATGAACAGTGGAACAGTTGCATGTACATACATTAATGATAACTTTCATTGGGGTATTTTATGACAGTTCCTTTCAGGGACCCTGCATGGGTTACCCTACAACTTCCTTCTAGAGGTAACTGATAATTTGTACTCTGTCTTGCTCTGTCCCCTCTATAATGCTTCCTGGCTTAGGTGACAGAGATTATCTTCCACTTGGACTGGCCCATATCATTCCCTTGGGGTTGCTCACCACAGGGTTATGCATACAGGCTTCAATCTGCGATTCTTTCAGAATGGTCCCAGGGCTACAGATTGGGAAACCCTTAGGGGACACAGGCCTCCCCATCTGGGAGCCTGTACTTCCCCATTCTAGGGAGCCTAACTTCAGAGGATACTTCCCTACCTATAAAACAAAGAAAGGGCTGCCTACCATGTGCTACTTATTTACATTGCTCTATATACAGGTGAGACTTCTCCACTGTCTCTCCTCTAGGGATCTGAGGGCAGAGCTATTCCACCCCTCCTTCTTAGGCCTTGGGCATGGTGCCTCGGGCCGGGCTGATCTGCGCTCCTGCTCTGCCTCGCCTGCTCAAGCAGGAGCTTTTTTTGCGTCCTGGCAGGCGAGGCAGTGAGCGCGCTTTGGGGGCGGGGCGAAGGCGGAGGTGTGGTGGGAGGTGTGGTGGGAAGCGGAGCGGAGGCGTGGCGGGAGGCGAGGCTAGTCCCTCGCTCCCATTGGCTGTTTTCGGTCACGTGACCACTCCTCCGCTCCCCTCAGCGCCGAAATTTAAACTTGCTTGTCTGGTCAAAATTTCTGAGCCTCCGCACGCATGCGGAAGCGACTGCTAAAGCCGCGCTGATCACAGATGCAGGGGGTAAGTGCATCTGCTCAGCGCGGCTCAGCACGGCCTGCTGTACTATGTCCCAGGTCTTATACTCCCTGATGACATTACCAGTTCCATGCCTGCCGTGGGAGGGGCTCTAACCTCTAATCTATTGGACAGAGCCTATACTTTCTAGAAGAGGGGCGTGGCTAGAGTTTTCTGCCCAGTAACTCCCCACCTGTGATGAGAAACAGTTACTCTTTAGTTGCTTATTCAGTTAACCCCTTAAGTGAACATAGTTACTCCCAAAGGGGGGGTTAAAAAAGCACAGTAGTAAGAAAAAGGGAAGCAGTCTGTAATTAAGTAATAATCCCTGAAGAACAGGGCATTACTGTCCAATAATGCCCTGGCTGGAAGAGTTGAAGGCCCGAGGCGAAAATTAACCATGGCTTTTATTCAGCCCGTAGTTTTAAGCAATACAGTTTCAGGCCATGCGTATAGTCCCTGCGACAGGCGACGGTGACGCCGCTCAAAAACAAATACATTGCCGCCGCATGCGCTTATAGTAAGCGTGACGGCGACAATGCGACGGAGCAACGGAGCGTCGCGGACTTTGGAAGCTGGCAATATTTGATTTTTCAAGGGCTGTTGCCTCATGTGACAGCCCCTAAATCAAATGCCCGGAAGCCTGCGACGCTGCCGCAAAGCGAAATATAACTTTCGCTGACGGCGACGAGTGACGTCACCCGTCCCGTTGCGGGCACTATACGCGCGGCCTAAAGCAGCATACAAATGAACAAACATCCTATCCCTTTGTAAGGGCTAACTCACATTCCCAGTCCCTATCTGCAGGGCTGGGAGCATATGCCTCTTACCAACCTATGACCCCAAAGTCCAAAGAGGTACCTGTAAGCAGGCGGCCCTTTATATCAGTCTCTGGGTTATGTCTGTTTGGGTCCACCTTCTGTAGCTGCAATTAACCAGCTCCCTGCTAGATTCCTCAGACCAATACAGGCTTTCTATTGAAGCCCTTTTAGACGGGGGTTCCCCTGCCTGTCACAGTCATTAATCCTAATTAATAGTTCCGCTATTTTTAAATCACAAAACTCCGGTTCTGAGCAATGCCTAATAACTTACGTCCTAACCAGGACAATGCAGTTGTATGTCCCCAGCGCCCTGTGTAATGTAGTTACACTAATTTGTGGCTGACCATTTTGTGATTGGCAACTCCCTTGAACAAATGCAGCAGAAGTCTTTTGTTTAATGATTACTTTGCCAACCGCAGTATGGCTGCAATAAATCTTTACTCATTCATACTGTGTATGAACAAGAAGACACATTTGGCGTGCATATTTGTCCATTTAGAGTTTAAATTATAAATCAATGCTTACATCGCGCTGTCAATGTATGCAGCATGTACATGTACTTTTTGAGAGTCCCTGTCCGGAAGAGCTTACAATCTAACTTTCTGGTCGGAGGCACAAGTATATAAAGTGAATTGGTCAAAGTCCCTGAGACTGGGATTTTGACTGGCTTCAAAGGCAGTGTTCCCTCTACTAAGCTGCCCCTTGCATCCGTGATGTGGCATTTGTATGCTTAGAGTTTTAAAGGTACAAACAGATAATATTATTTTCAGCCCACAGTAAAGAGGGCATTCCGCCACAGTCCTGCAATTCCCGTGCCACTGCCGGCTAAATAACAGTTACGAAATGCTACAGTTTGACAGGAGAGTATTTCGACAGCTCAATATGATCCTGATGTCTCTCTGCCATACCATCCTGGGTGGCCCTCCACGGACTCAAACTTAACATGTCGAAGACAGAGCGTCTCATACTTCCTCCCAAGCCTGGCCCTACTACCCCCTTCCACATTACTGTTGGCAGCAATATCATACACCCGCTATCACAAGCACACTGCCTAGGGGTCATACTCGATTCCTCCCTCACATTCTCCTCTCACTCAATGTAGCTAAAACCTGTCGATTTTTTTCCCTCTGTATCATTGCAAAGATACGCACTTTCTTCTACTGCTAAAATTAACACCGGCCCTCATTCTCTCCCGTCTTGAGTATTGTAACCGTCTACTGAGAGGTGTTGTGGGTTTGAGGGAGGGGGGGGGAGGGAAGTGGTCTATATAAGGGGTGTTGGGGTTTTGGGGGTCTCAGGTTCACATCTTCACCATCCCCGCTTGGCGTACAGATGTAGATGGTAGGGATGGTATATGCTAAAAAAGAACGTTTCTGTGAGCCAAAAAAAGTACAAAGTTTAACAAAACTGTTTGCCAAGTTTAACTTGGCATATATCCTAAAACGTCTGCTATTAATGTTAGCACAGAATTTAGTCGCTATGTATCAAGTCAAGAATATCATTTACGCAGCAGGGATGTTTCATTATATAGCTTTAGCAAAAGGTATTATTTTCACAGTATGGCTTTTATAAATAGTATTGCACAAATAATTGGTATTTACTAGTACTAGTTATAAATAAAATATACACAATTCTGTTTTCATTTAAATTGTATTAACCAGGTATTCAACCTGACGCAATGTGGCAAAAAGAATTGAAAACAACACATTTTGTGTCATACAGTATGCATCGTACATCGCACACTTTATGTCTGTTTTATTACTTCCTGGCACTGAAATGTTGACGCATAAAATCATGTAAAATATAATCTTAGTGCATAGGCCTCATTGTATCCTACGTGATCTTTTTATTTGATACATTTAGTACACCTCTTTTCCACCAGATTTGCTCCACTTTTGCAGCTGGGAGGCTTTGATACATAACACCTCTTCATATTTACTTAAACAGCAGAAAACTCCCAAAGTGCATTATAACACCTTGTAGAGACTATGGGCCTATGTACAAATTTGAGCGGGAACACGCCCTCATATGCCAATCTTGTGTGTAGTAAAAATGTCATTTATTTGGTTTAACTGAAGCTACCAAAATGTCCCATATTTCCCAGGACTGTACCTTCTTAACCATGATTATTCCATAGTGTTACGCCGGTACTGCCCGCAGACCAGACCCGTCCCTTCTACTGAGGTGAGGAACGTATATGGACACGCACCCGCAGCAAAAGGAGTGTGTCCAGAGTGTGGTGATTTTGGCGTTGCCAGGCCAGGTGACGTTTAGCTAGCAATACTTGCCGGTACCGGTGTAGGAGTGCCGTCGTCGTTGCCGTTTTAGCCAAGGTCAGGGATAGGAGAATTCCGGAAGGTCGTTTGTCCAAGCAAGGGGTCGAGAGCCAGAGAAAGACGTCCGCCAAGCCAAGTCGTAACCTGAATGAATGAGAGAGAATGCCAGAATAGTGATCCTAGTGGAAACTATGTCGAGCAATGACTGAATGACAGGACAGGCAATATAAAGCGTGGCTGACCAATAGGAAGAGGAGGCAGGCCTGGAGGAGTGCATGGAGCTGTCCCGGATAGGCTGTCCAAAGGAGGATACAGGTGAGTGGTATTTATGCCTGATTGATCCTTGTGTATGTGTTGGGGGCGGAGCCTCACTGCAGGAGCAGTGAATAAATTAAAAGAGTCCTGCGCGTGCTCTGTAACAGAGACGGGCGCGCGCTCGTAAGCGGTAGCAGCCGCATGAGAGAGGGAAGGTCCCGCAGGAGCGTGAGAACGCAGAGGATGGCGGGGAACCCCAAGAGCCGCCGGAGGTAAGTGACGCCAGCGAGGGGCGCGCGCCACGGCAGCGGGGGTTAATGAAGGTGAGGAGGCACCAGGGCGCGGGTGCCGCGATCCCAGAGTCCTCACAGTACCCCCCCCTTCAGGATCGGCCTCAGGACGATCCTTCCATGGTTTTGATGGAAACTTCTTTCGAAAGCGTTTGAGGAGTCCTGGAGCATGAATATCTTTCAGGGGTACCCATGACCTCTCTTCGGGTCCAAAACCTCTCCAGTGGACCAAGAAGTGGACTTTACCTCTTGAAAGACGGGAATCCAGTAGAGCCTGTATTTCATACTCTTCGTTACCCTGTACCATCACAGGATCTGGTTTAGAAGTGTGGTCCGGAAAGAGGCTACTGGAGATAAAAGGTTTGAGAAGTGAGGTGTTAAAGACATTCGGGATTCTCATGCTTTGAGGAAGTTGGAGTCGAAAAGAAACCGGATTAACCTGCTCCAAAATGGAAAAGGGACCCAGGAACCTAGGAGCCAATTTGAGGGAAGGCGTTTTGAGACGGATGTTCTTGGATGAAAGCCAAACCTTGTCCCCGGTTTTGTATTCGGGTGCCGGACGACGGTGACGATCAGCCTGATTTTTAGATGTCAAGGATGCTTTTTGTAATGCAGATTGTATTCTGGACCAAGAGTCTTGTAGGAGAGCAATATGTTCGTCCACGGCTGGTACCCCAGAGGATTCTTTGGTAATAGGTAGGCGAGCCGGATGGAATCCGTAGTTGATAAAGAAGGGGGTCTCGTGAGTGGACTCATTCCTGGAAGAATTGAATGCGTACTCAGCCCAGGTAAGTAATTCTGCCCAGTCATCCTGAGAATTAGAGACGAAGCACCTTAAGTATTTCTCGAGGGATTGATTAACCCTCTCGGTCTGTCCGTTGGATTGAGGGTGATATCCAGAAGAAAAGGAAGACGAGATACCTAGTCTCTTGGTGAAATTTCTCCAGAACTTGGAGACGAACTGGGAACCCCGATCGGACACTATGGATGTGGGAATCCCATGGATCCGGAAAATCTCTTTGGAAAAAATATCCGCAAGGGCGGGTGAGGAGGGTAATCCTTTCAGAGGGATAAAGTGTGCCATCTTGGAAAACCGATCCACTACCACAAGAATGGTATTCATGCCATTCGACCTAGGCAACTCCACAATAAAATCCATCGAAATGTGGGACCAGGGACGCTCCGGAATAGGTAAAGGTAAGAGAAGACCCTGAGGTTTCTGACGAGGAATCTTGTTACGCGCACATACCGGACAGGCCCGTGTAAATTCAAGAATGGTTTTAACCATATTGGGCCACCAAAAGGTACGACGGATGAGATCCAAGGTTTTCTTGAATCCAGGATGCCCTGCCGAACGGACGGCGTGTCCCCAGTCCAGTATTTCAGGGATAAATTTGGGTTCCACATACAAAGAGTCTTTAGGAACCACAAGACCGGACGGGAGGTTCTCTTGAGACTTGATGATCTTCTCAAGATTCTTGAATGCCACGGCTGCTAAGATTCTTTGTTTAGGGAGGATGGACTCAGTGGATTTCTCTGATCTCTCTTCAGAAGAGTATTGCCGGGAGAGAGCATCCGCCTTGACGTTCTTAGTGCCGGGAATGTATGAGAGAACAAAATTGAATCTAGAGAAAAATAACGCCCAGCGAGCTTGGCGAGGACCTAAGTGACGGGCATTCTCAATGTACAATAAGTTTTTATGGTCCGTAAGAATGGTGAATGGCTCTTTTGACCCCTCCAGAAGATGTCTCCATTCTTGAAGAGCCATTTTGACTGCCAAAAGTTCCCTATTGCCCACGTCATAATTCCTCTCTGCCGATGAAAATCTTTTGGAGAAAAACCCGCAAGGATGAAGTTTATCCTGGGAAGAAAATTTCTGAGACAGAACCGCACCAGCCCCACAATCCGAAGCGTCAACCTCTAGGGTGAATGGGAAATTAGTGTTTGGGTGTCGAAGGATGGGAGCAGAGACAAAAGCTTGTTTCAGTGTTTCGAATGCCGTGAGTGCCTCAGGAGACCAAGCTGAAGGATCTGCACCTTTTTGGGTTAGTGCTGTGATAGGAGCGACAATGGTAGAAAAGTTATGGATAAACTTCCGGTAATAGTTAGAAAAACCTAAAAACCATTGAATAGATTTGAGGGAATTGGGTTGCGGCCAATCCACGACGGCTTTCAGTTTCTCTGGGTCCATGGCCAAACCTCTGTTGGAGATGATGTATCCGAGAAAGGCAGTGGTGGACTGATGAAAACTGCATTTCTCCATTTTAGCAAACAACCGGTTCTCTCGGAGGCGTGAAAGTACAAACTTCGTGTGAATGATATGATCCTGTAAGTTTTGAGAAAAAATGAGGATATCATCCAGATAAACAATGACAAAGCGATTGAGGACGTCCCGAAAAATGTCATTGATGAAGTCCTGAAAAACTGCTGGTGCGTTGCACAACCCGAAGGGCATCACAAGATATTCGTAGTGTCCACTACGGGTGTTGAAGGCAGTCTTCCATTCATCGCCCTCACGGATGCGGATGAGGTTGTATGCCCCACGAAGGTCCAGTTTAGTGAAGAGGTTGGCCCCCTGAAGTCTGTCAAAGAGTTCGGAGATGAGTGGGAGTGGGTAACGATTCTTCACCGTAATATGGTTCAGACCCCGGTAATCAATGCATGGTCTGAGAGTACCATCCTTCTTTTTGACAAAGAAGAATCTGGCCCCCGCAGGAGAATTGGAATGACGTATAAAGCCCCGTTTGAGATTCTCACGAATATATTCGTCCATAGCTTCCGTCTCGGGCAACGAGAGAGGGTAAGATTTGGCCTTAGGCAAGGTATAACCAGGTACCAGGTCAATTGGACAATCGTAGGAGCGATGAGGGGGTAGGAGCTCAGACTGTGTCTTGCTAAAAACGTCCAAAAATTCTGCGTACGGAGAAGGTAACTCTCTCAGAGAACTGGATGCGTTACCTAGTAGGAATGATGATCGCTCGGTAGACACGGAAGATTCCTCTGACCTTGGCCTCCAGTTAATAGGATTAGAAGAAACCCAATCGATAAGTGGATTATGCTTCTGTAACCAGGGCAAGCCGAGCGTAATCGGTGTTCCTGGGGCGTGAATAACGTCAAAGCCCAGAGTCTCTTTGTGCGAATGAGTAGAAAGGGTGATAGGTCCGGTCTCCAAGGAGATATAAGCCGGAGTGAGAGGCTGATTATCGATCCCAACCAAGGCAACGGGAGAGTTCTTTTTGGAAAGTGGAATCTGATTTTGTTCAGAAAAGGTCTGATCCATGAAGTTTCCTCCTGCGCCAGAATCGATAAATGCTGCCGTAGAGGTGCGGAAAGTCGGGCCTGAAAGGGAGACGGGAATGGTCAGTCTTTTGGGAAGTTCCCTTTCGAGAGGGGGACAAGGAGATTTAGCACCCAGCTAGCGCCCCTTCGTACTCACTGGGTTTAGTCGTTTCCCGGAAATGGTGGATTGTTACGTGTACGCTGTTCAGAAGATCCGCAATGATGGCACGACTCTTCAGTAGAGCGAAGTTGAAGTAATGGTGTCCGAGGTTGCTGGACCCCGAGTTGCATCGGCTCTGGGGCCTCCAGCGCCGGCAGCGGAGAGAACACGGGTCTCGGGGTAGCAGAGAACCTGGAAAAGGAAGCACGGAAAGGCGTAGACCGGGAATGCTGACGCTGAGCGCGGCGTTCCTGGAGACGCTGATCCATACGATTGGCCAGGGAGATGAGGTCCTCCAGTAGTCCTGGCCTGGGGTGAGAAGCAAGTTCATCCTTCAGGGAATCCGATAGACCTCTCCAGAAGACGGAGACTAAAGCCTCCTGACCCCAATGAGTCTCAGCTGCTATGGTTCTGAATTCCAAGGCGTATTGAGACACAGGCCGACGTCCCTGTGTAAGCTCCAGCAGGGAATCAGAAGCAGTCTCTTGGGTGTCGAAGACCTGTCGGAATTCTCGTCTGAAGGCCGCGTAATCTCGGGTAATATCAGGGCGTAATTCCCAGATCGGGGAGTCCCACGCCAATGCGTTACCTGTGAGAAGACTATATACGTAGGCTACCTTTTTCCGGCCAGTGGTATACAACTGCGGAGCCATCTCGAACTGGATCTCACACTGGTTGAGAAAACCACGACAGGCGTGGGGGTCCCCTGCGTAAGGCCTCGGAGCCGGAATCTTCGGAACTGAGGATGAAGTGAAAGTTAAGTCAGACTGCGCCGGCGGCGCAGCCGCAGGTGGTGCCTGTAGAGTACGGTCCTGTACCTGTTGGGAGAGGAGAGTCACTTGATCCGTTAAGGCCTGGATCTGTTGGTACATGGCCATCATCATAGAGTCCACATCAGTCTGGTCTGCGTCTTGTGGGCTCGACATAATGTTACGCCGGTACTGCCCGCAGACCAGACCCGTCCCTTCTACTGAGGTGAGGAACGTATATGGACACGCACCCGCAGCAGAAGGAGCGTGTCCGGAGTGTGGTGATTTTGGCGTTGCCAGGCCAGGTGACGTTTAGCTAGCAATACTTGCCGGTACCGGTGTAGGAGTGCCGTCGTCGTTGCCGTTTTAGCCAAGGTCAGGGATAGGAGAATTCCGGAAGGTCGTTTGTCCAAGCAAGGGGTCGAGAGCCAGAGAAAGACGTCCACCAAGCCAAGTCGTAACCTGAATGAATGAGAGAGAATGCCAGAATAGTGATCCTAGTGGAAACTATGTCGAGCAATGACTGAATGACAGGACAGGCAATATAAAGCGTGGCTGACCAATAGGAAGAGGAGGCAGGCCTGGAGGAGTGCATGGAGCTGTCCCGGATAGGCTGTCCAAAGGAGGATACAGGTGAGTGGTATTTATGCCTGATTGATCCTTGTGTATGTGTTGGGGGCGGAGCCTCACTGCAGGAGCAGTGAATAAATTAAAAGAGTCCTGCGCGTGCTCTGTAACAGAGACGGGCGCGCGCTCGTAAGCGGTAGCAGCCGCATAAGAGAGGGAAGGTCCCGCAGGAGCGCGAGAACGCAGAGGACGGCGGGGAATCCCCAGAGCCGCCGGAGGTAAGTGACGCCAGCGAGGGGCGCGCGCCACGGCAGCGGGGGTTAATGAAGGTGAGGAGGCACCAGGGCGCGGGTGCCGCGATCCCAGAGTCCTCACACATAGTCTCTGTTTAACTTTAAGACACCCGATGTCCCCTCAGTGGCCGGAGATACTGCAGCATATTGCTCTGTTGAGTAATGCATTGCAGACTCCACCAGCTGATAAATCGGTCATCAAGAGCAACACACAGACCAGGTTTTCATGATTTCTCCAATTGCCCCTTAGTGCCGGAGGTTACTGCCGCCTCCGTGGCCATGAAGCACTGATTGCGAAAACTGCCTAGAAAACAACCAAAATGCCATGACGTACATAGGGCATCCAATGTGGATCTTTATAACGTACGCTTTATGTCAATAGGGAATGGAAGAGGATTAACCAAGCTCACGTTATCACTAAGACAACTTGCTTATGCATTTGTTGAATATACTGGACGCCTAACAAGGGGAACTTGTTTGCTTGCAGGATGGTTGTGACAACTCTAATACAGAGTGCTTTTCCTGGTAATGTACAGGTTAATAAAGGCTTCAATCAGACTTAGAACTTTGCAACTAATATTGACAGATTTACTATAAATCATTCTTCCTGTTATTACACAGGTTATTAAGAATTTATATTAGCGTTAGGGACCCCTGAATTGTGGTCTGCCGTGCAGTTGGCTCAGGGGCTTCCAACAATTTTGGCCAAAAATGTCAAACTAAAAGACCATTTTACTTAATAGATATTTATACATATATATTTAGGCACTGTACCGTGTATGAGTTTCACTGGATGTGCTAAAACTGAGCTCTGTCTGTGTTTTATGTTCTGTCTCTGGTTTTAAATTATGCATTTGTTGCCCTGACAATCTGGCCTTTTGGTTTCTCTTGGGGTCTTGAGGTCACAATGTAAGGCCAGCAACCACTCTGAGACCCAAAGGTGGAGCAGCTATCTTGAGTAGATTTGTTGGCCATGCACTTCTTTGTCCCAAACGTTGCTGTAAAAGATGTGTAATACAGCAGGCAGAAGCTTAATAGGATCAACGTTAAAGCGGACAAGAAGCAAAATGTGATACACTATGAGTGCTCATTTGAATAACACTACCCAGAATCACTGGCTGCAGCGGAAGCATGGTATGCTGTGTGATTATGGAGTAAGGCAGGTCTGGGCACACGTCTTTGACATGTGAAGGTGCACATAAGTATTCTTTAAGATTACTGAGGTCTGGACCTGAGTTCTGGATTAAGATAACATGGAATATGGGTCACTGTGTTAGGCTGAGGAGAACTGTCCTGGTGGAAGGAGACAGGACCCTCATACTGAACCAGCAAGGCAGGCACTGTTGGTACATACAGTATGGGATCAAGGAACCTCTGCTCTGTTTGCTCTAGGTCCAGAGTCAGTTGTCAGTAACCAGCAGTGGTTGCTCATCTCCCTCTCTCAGTGCCTGCTGCTCTGTCACAGACAAGCTGGGACACAGGTAGTGTAGACACCCCACAGATTATGAAAATGTTCTATACCTGCCTGTGTCTGTTCCTGTCATTGTGTCTGTTCCTGTCATTGTGTCTGACCATGTCCCTCCTTGTTACCCTGTCATTCCCTTTTCAATGCCTCTGACCTGCAGAGGGTGATGCCACTGAAAGTTTATGGGGGAAACTACTGTCTGTAGGATGAATCATTTTATACACATAAGATTTCCTTCTAGACTTTAACAGCATCACACTTAATTCTGGACCATCCTCTTTACATCAATTACACCCATTGACTTCAATAGAATAACTGTAATATGGTGATTGGACTATGGAAAGAGCAATGCGGACAAGCCTATGGGGACAACTGATTAAGGTAACAATGGAGATACCTGCAGGGCATCTCCATGCCACTCAGATGTAAATCTGTCACGGTTTAACACTAAAAAAAATGTGGTATCCATAAATTTAGTATACGAGTGCAGATGGACCCATAATTATGTCTGAGCAAATATGCAGACATAATAACACAATAAACCTCTTGAACTGTTTCAAAGAGCAAAAACAGTCCCATTCCTGGCCCAACTCGAGTTTGTCATGCTTTTGATCCTCCTAAACTAGCAAATCAATTTCCTCTGTGCTTGGCAAAGAGAATGTGACCTGGGCGTTAACCAATACTGCCAAGTTCCATCTTTATTTACTTGTAACAATCATAGCCAGAATAATAGCTATTGATGTTGGAAATGCTCTAGACTTCATTCTTAGCTTGAGTCAGCTGTGTAGAAGATTATGGTAGACGTTTGAGGCACTGACCAACACGAGAGCTATAATCTGCTCAAATTGCTTATTGTAGGTGCCTTTTCATGCAGTAATAATAATAATAATAATAATTTTATATCATATAGCGCTTTCCTCTCAAAGATTACAGTATAGTGCATGGTAAGCAAGACATACGTTTTTGTTTTACAGACACAGTCCTTGCCCAGATGTGCTTACAATCTATGGGCTCTATGCAGAAAGAGCTGAAAAAGTGCTCTCGGCAAGTGTTCACTATCGGCATGATGTTGACGATTTTCCCTCGCCGTATGCAATAAGTGCCGAATCCCTTCCGAATCAAGCTGAAAACATTTGTTCCCACTCTGCCGATGATTTGCCGATCACACACAGGTGTATCGGCGTGCATGGCGAGGTGGTGTTAGGTTCGCCAATGAAACTTCTTGCTGAATCTGCCGAAGCAAGCATGTTTTTGATTGAGCGGCCTATTTAAAGGTATCGTGTATTTTTATTCATTCTCTGTGTTGTTGGGAGAGAGAGAGAGACACACAGAGCTGGGTGATTTGCATATTTCAGATTGACAGAGAGAGTTGCTGTGTATTGTGAGAGGTTTGTCCTGTGTTGTTTTGTTAACATCTTTGTGTTGTGTTCAGTTTGTAAGTGTTCAGTGCGATTGTGTTTAAATTTCTTTTCTGTTCTTTGTGAGTGCTATAGGTATGGCCGAAAGGTGTGGGAAGAGTGATGCTGATGTGAGTGGTACGGGTAGTCGTGTGAGTACGCGTCTGAGTGAACGTAGGATTCAGGGGAGTGCTGTTGCTGCGAGTGTGACTGGTGTTGCTGGGAGTGCAAGTGGTGTTGCTGTGAGTGCGAGTGCTGGTGGTGGCTCTGTTGCTGGTGCTGCTGGGGTGTCTGTTGCTGGTGCTGCTGGGGTGTCTGTTGCTGGTGCTGCTGTGGTGTCTGGTGGTGGGGTGGTTGGTGATGGGCCGCTTTTGGAGTCTCTTCCATTGCAAGAAGGAGAGTCCAGTCAGCAGCAGCCAAGCTCTGTGGCTGTACGTGGTCAGAAGAAACGTGTGGAGCAGCCACGTAATCCTCGTTTCAATGATGAGGAAAACAGAGTTCTTGTCACAGGGATTTTAGAGCACTCTGACTCTCTGTATGGGCATTTATTAGGTAAGTCAATCTTTGCATTGATGGTTCAAAAACATTTTATCCTATCTCATGTGACGTGTTAATATCACACTATTAATCTCTAATATCTATCAATTAAAGTTAATTGTTAAACACATAATGCTTCATGCTTTATAACGACCATAACAATCAGTCAAAAAAGTTTTCCAAAGTTCCTACTGCACCGACACACTTTATTCGAGCAAATACCCAGTATGTACCTGGCAGATACCTGGAATGCACCGCTCCTCACCTCTGACAAGCCCCGTTGTGTTTGCCTTCCCAGCCTGGGTTCATGCCTGGCTGACGGGCGGCTGATCTGTTAAATGATAATGATTAGGATTTAATAGGCTGCAATGCTTCGCGTGTCTACCAGATGGCATAAATTCATGAATTGTAATGCAGTATATATATATATACTGTGCAGTATTGCAGCCAGCGGGAATAAAATGCTTCAATCCCTGCCTGGAAAATAACCCAATGCACTCTGGCAGAAAACAGTCACAAACCTCAATACACCCGGGTATACCCGAATTCGTGGGACTAGCCGAGCTCGAATAAAGTGTGTCGCCAGTGTACAATAATCATGCAAGCTTCCTTAGATTGGTATGTTTCCACGTAAATTATCATGTGCTACACATATTCAACGTAAACCAGCATGTTTGGTATCTCTTGGAACAGGTATCATTTTTGTAAAATGTTCGTCTTTCTATTAATTTGTAAGGTCAAATATTTTTTATGTATTTCAAGGGCGGACAAGTTCAGCCTCAAAAAAAGAAATGTGGGACCAAATAACATTGGCTGTGTCTGCGTGTGGGAATCATGTCAGGGACCGCACGAATTTTCGGAAGAGATTTGATGATATCAAGGCCAATTTAAAGAAAAAAATCCAAGCACAACGGATGCATGCTTCTGCCACTGGAGGTGGACCACCAGCACAAGCTCTAATCTTAACTCCATTGGAGGAGCAGATGCGTGAAAAATTTCTTCCTGTCGTCGTGGAGGGTTTGCCAGGGGACAGAGATATCGGAATATATTTGGCTCAATTTCCACCAGGTGACAACTGTTACTGTACTACGCGTGTCCTATGTTACAGTTCTTATCTATATTTCCGCTGCAACTTATAATTTCTTCCAAATATAAGCATACCTACATATATATCTGTATATATGTCTCTCTCTCTCTCTCTATATATATATATATAGATATATATCTATCTATCTCTCTCTATGTATATATATATCTATATTTATATATAGTTGTCCACAAAAAATAAAAAATATTTATATATATATATATATATATATATATATATATATATATATATATATATATTTATATCTGTGTGTTTGGAAATATGTATTGGCTCAACTATCGTGGCTTACATCATTATGAGTCAACATACACCACTTGACCTGCATGAAGGGATTCTGTGTAATGATCTTCCAAATAACACACACTGCAACCTTCTAGTTTACAAAGCATTCAACATCTTTCCCCTATTGTTGAAAGTTGAATGTATGTTCGAATGTTTTTACAAACAATGGGTTAACATGCATAACCACAAAGCACACCCGCAGTCATTTTTTGTCACAGTAATGTTTAAGATCACTGTGTTGTTCGTTATACTGTGTCTGTGCACACAAATGCATCATTCACTTTTTCATGTATGTGTCGATCCATATATACATATAATATATATATATATATATTTGTGATAATCTATGTTACACCTATAAACAGGCCGTTACTGCGTAATAAAGTATTGCATGGAGTATTGTCAATTGAAAGCCGAACATGAATAATTTTCACTATCAAATTCCATTAAGTATTATGAAAGCTCTTTTTTCTCTTCGTGTAGTATAATGTGAGCATAAATAGGAACATGTACCATGTGGTATTTAATTGTGTTCATATGTAGCTCACTTCTTATTTGTATTTCGCTCATGTACCGGTGTGTGAAACCAGCTTCAATTAATATGTAATCACAGCATAGAGGTGAACAGAGGGGGTGGTGTCGGGCAGAGAGCCAGATCACAGGGTCATGGTAGGGTCAAGTCTTGTGGGAGGGCTTACAGGTGGGAGAAGCAGCTAAGAGGTCATGGTGGTGTCAAGTGCTGGGGGAGGGACTACAGTTGTTAGAAGCTGACAAGGTGAACACAAGTTCATCACATTCATTAGAAATGGTAATTATCTTACTACTTTCAAGCACCAGTCCACGATATATTACAACGTACGTTAGTCATTCGTTCAGTTATATATTATTGTAACGTTATAGATACGCCACCTTCTCACACCAGTACTATCTGTGAGCGACACACTGCATGTGTTGCTGAGTGTCAGCCACATTGAGCGCTACACCTGCTTCTCTTAAATGTTCAGACAGATCACTAAAAACATTCATACACATTTCCACAATTAGGTACTGAATTATAAGCAGAGTCAACTTTGCTTGCATGGTAGTGATGTACATAATTGTAGCTATATTAATACCCAAAATATGCAGTGTATGTACAACAGACCAGTTAATTTTATAACGCATTCCTGCATGAACATTGTATGTATGTTGTATTGTTCAAAAGAAATGTGACTGTAAGAAATCCAATTTAGCAATAATTATATTTTAATGAATGAATCTGTTATCAAAGGCAGAATGTTAAAGTATACAGTATAATAGTCTGGACTTTCCTTCATATCTATAGGTTATATCTGATTGTATTTTCGGTTATAGAGTTATTTTGACGGTGCAGCTGTCCTAAAAGGTCAGAGTAGGCAGAAACCCTGTTTAGGTTTGACACTGAGTGACTATTGACAACTGTGACTTTAGCTGAGAGTAGAGGCTGTGACAAAAGCTCTGAGACTCTTCCAGTCCTTACTGTATTTGGTATTCTATATTTAGAATACGTGTGCTGTTTCTTATTCGATCATAGTTTGAAACTGCAGGACCTAATTTGGAATAGAAATATATATTAAGAGAGCTGATTCAAGGAATATTATCTGGATAAATACAACAGTGAGCTTAGTAATAAGCTTTAGGAAGGAAGGATGGAGAGAAGATAGGCCAGAGGAAGAAAGACCAGGCCAGAGTGATGATATCATGAAGAGGAGAAAGAAGTTTACTATGTGCCACTGTTCTTAAGAATATCAATCTATTTGAAACATCGTCATTCTTACAATTTTTGTATGTAAGTAATTATTTTCAAAATAAACGTTTTGTTTTTGTGTGCAAACGACAAGAATGCTGAATTCTGTTATGCTGACGTCAGTCTATAGAAAAAGCGAATTTAAGGACATTTAACAGTGACGATTAGTTTCACATGTACATTTAGGTTAAGATGGATAATATACAGATTGCCCTAACCATAGAATTGTGATTTCCTTACGGGATACTGATATTTAGCCATAAGTACTCCCACTACAGATACTTAATGTTAATAATGTACACATGAAAATGAAATTCTGATGTTATTCTTCTATATAGTTGGTCCGCCAGCTCCTGTGTCACCTGTGGCACGTGACTCTGAACACGTCTCGTCACCTGTCTCAACAAGGTCATCATCAAGAATGGAAGGGGAGTGTATGAGGTGCAGGCCATATAATGTTAACATTGGAAGCATTTCATTTGCCATGCAAAATAAATGCCTTTCACATGTAATGAACTTCTCATCAGTTAATGACACAGGAGATGTAGTGTTTCATGACACAACATGTATTGTGTCTGTTTTCAAGTATCAGCTAGGAGTTGTGAGGTTACAACAAACTTTAATTCATTCTTCTTTCACACTGAGTCGAAAATTCATTGTTGCTTCAAGCATCATCTTTTAATTGGACACAAATAATTAATTATGGAAACATGTTATGTGTTCCACTATGAGAACTATCATTATAGTCTAAAAAAAAAAATCAACGTTCCATGTCAGTTCATAATGTCTTTATTTATTTGTAGAACCAGATGTTGCCGCTCAAGGACAAATTCTCTCAAGTGACCATGAAGATTTTGACACTCCTGGATTAACCCAGCATTCAAGTCCTCCTGCTCGTGACACCTACTCAGCTATTGCAGCTTCTGAAGAACGAATCTTGGGTGAAGAAAATCGTCGCCATTCAGATATGATGTCAATGCTTGAAAGGATGATGTCACTGCATGAAAGGATGCATGAAAGGTCAATATCAGAAATGTCACAAATTAAAAATGTCATCATCCAAGTTCCTAAATAAATCCAAAGTGTAAACAGGACATTACAAGCACTAGTTCTGAATGTAAGGGAAGCAAATCAGTTTCGGAGTACAGCAAGAGAACAACAATTCCACTTTACCCAATCAGAGGATGGATCTTTACATGCTGATACTTTTTCTCCAGAGTCATCAGTTCTTCATTCCCCAGTTCTGGATTATACCGGTACAGTAGGTGCAAGTTCTGTGCAGGTCCCTGTCAACATCCAACCGCTTACATCTGTTCAAAATATGGAACCGACACCTACAAATGAGACACACAAAAGAAAGTTAGGGCAACAATTACTAATAACCAGCTTTTGGAAGAAGATTAAAACACAAAAACAAGAAAGTGCTCCACCACCACTCTTGCAATGTTTATCAAGTGTTTCTCAACTGCCACAGCCCACACCCAGTGCCCCTGAAGTGCCACAGCCCACACTCAGTGCCCCTGAAGTGCCACAGCCCACACTCAGTTACCCTGAAGTGCCACAGCCCACACTTAGTGGCCCTGAACTGCCCCAGCCCACACTTAGTGCCCCTGAAGTGCCACAGCCCACACTTAGTGCCCCTGAAGTGCCACAGCCCACACCCAGTGCCCCAGAACTGACACAGCCCACACCCAGTGCCACAGAACTGCCACAGGCCAGTACAAGTGTTAAAGTTAAGGCGAGAGTACTTGGCACAGGGAAAAGGCGAACACAACAGCCAACAAGCAGGCCTGTGACTCGCTCTCAAAAGGATAAACAAAAATAAATAAGCACATTCACTAAATATTTTTGCGTACTGGTGTCCTTTACTGCAGACTCTTTCATGCATAGTGTATGTATGATCATGTTCAGATGCTTGCAAACATATATATATACATACATATACACACACACTATGTAACTGTGTGTGTGTGTATGTGTATATATATATAAATATATATATACACACACACACACACACACACACACACTGTATGTAACTGTATATTGTGACATAGTCCAAAGATGTTAGGCAGCTTTCTGCCCCATTTTAGAGCAGAAAGTGCAGGAATAGCTAAAAATGATCCGTTCCACAGCTTCCCATTAACTCAGGCAGCTGGATGGAAAATCCAGAGCACAGATTACAATGGCTCTAGTTCTCCCTCACCTGCTCTTCTAATCACACGCACAGGTATTTAGAGCAGAGAGGTTTTGCATTTCACTCTCTCTCCTTGGAGCCTGGGGGCTGGGGGTGTCTCTACTCTCCTGCATCCAGTATCGAGGTTGACGGCCTCTCCACGTATCACAGTACCAGAGGATTTGCCTGGACACCCCAAACAGATAAGACAAACAAATGGTTACTGCTGTTGCTAAAAGACTGTGCTGTATCTTGTGACCCTAAATGAGAGAGCATTGTTTTAAGCTGGGGAACCAGTTTAGTTGGCCAGCAGCTGTTAGAGAGACTGATTTTGATGTGTAGTTAGATCCCTGAAAGGGATAGGATTTTGTTTATATAGTTTGGTTTCTTTTTACTTGAAATAACAGTGTGGGAAATACTGTAACAATGAAATGAGTGAACTGCTGAATGAAAGTATCTGAGTACCTCTAACCTACACATGTTAAAGCTGCAGTACCTTACTTGGATGAAAATAAAGCAGGCAGAAGCCTGAGTTAAGCAGCTTAATACTTTGCATGATCCTGTTTTTGTATTAAATAACCCTAGAAGACTGTGTCGGGAAGAACCCAGACAGACGTCAGCACTACAAAAGAGGGGCGTTTGTCACATATGGTGGAGAATGCGGGCAGACACTAAAGTCTGTGGGTTTGCAAATAAATGCGGGGGTTTAAAATGGCCGCCCAGCTGAAGTAAAATACAGATGCTATGAGTGAAGTCTGTTCCACTGTGTATATCAGTTGTGCTTCTAGCGTACACAGAGAATGTGCGAAGTGTGGATGCAATAGCACCCTGAACCCAAACAGAAAACCAAAATGTTTTGCTGAAGAAAAAAAAAAAATTTTTTTGCATCTAGCAAGTGCTGTTTGTAAAGCTACACTGGCGACACACTTTATTCGAGCTCGGCTCTTCCCACGAATTCGGGTATACCCGGGTGTATTGAGGTTTGTGACTGTTTTCTGCCCGAGTGCATTGAGGTATTTTCAGGCAGGGATTGAAGCATTTTATTCCCGCTGGCTGCAATACTGCACAGTATATATATATATATACTGCATTACAATTCATGAATTTATGCCATCTGGTAGACACGCGAAGCATTGCAGCCTATTAAATCCTAATCATTATCATTTAACAGATCAGCCGCCCGTCAGCCAGGCATGAACCCAGGCTGGGAAGGCAAACGCAACGGGGCTTGTCAGAGGTGAGGAGCGGCGCATTCCAGGTATCTGCCAGGTACATACTGGGTATTTGCTCGAATAAAGTGTGTCGGTGCAGTAATGCCTTTTGCTGAAGTGAGTGAATTTGCAGCTAGCAAGTGCTGTATGTAAGTTGCTGAAGTGAGTGAAATTGCAGCTAACAATTGTCCCTGCCGGGTTTCTAAAATGGCCGACGTGAAATGTTTGTTGTGTAATGTACGTAACCATACAAAACAGTGTCCCTTCAGGCCATACTATGATCACGACCCTGGAGGAGAGCCGTACCTACAGATGAATTTAGTATGCTGGGCCTGTCGTGAAGTAGGTCACATGGAAGATGTGTGCCCCAAAATTTTCAAAGACAAACAGCTGCAAAAGCAAGCAACGCCCTGTGAGTGCAAGCAAGATGTGGAAGCTGATAACAGTGAGTGTGTGCCCAGGACCACTGATATCTCTGGAGCTAATAAAGCAAAAAGAAAGAAAACTGTTCCTCAAGTCACAGGGGAAGTGACCGAGCCACTTGAACCTGCGCTGTCAGGACATGCGTCAGAAAGGCGCCGAGATGAGCAACAGCCCATAGGGCCTGGCGCAATCGTCCCAGGAATGACGACACGCCTAGAGATGACAAAGGCTACTGCTACCACCATAGGCAGAGAGCCAAGCGAATCAAAGAAAACAAGAACTGACTGGAAACTATGCTATGAGATGTCCCAGAAAGATGTGCAAAACTTCATCACAGAGTTGGGGGTTTCTCGGCAAGAGGCTAGCGCGCTTAAAGCAGAGCTGGAACTCTCACGCCATGAGGTCTACGCTCGCAGCACAGAGCTGTGTACATTGAAGAAAACCTATGAGAATACCCTGAGTAATATAGAGACTGTAAAAAGAGAGAATGTAAGTCTGACACAGAAAAATTCAGACTTGACTGACCAGATCAGTGAAAGTGATGAGAAGCTTCACCAAGCAGAAAAAGTGGAGAAGCAATTGATTCAGGAAAAGTTAGAAATGCAGGAAGCACTGCAGAATACAGAATCAGCGGCGATCCAGGCGACACAAACTGCAGAGCTCCAAAAAATGGAGGCGCTGATGCAAACCCAGAGCAAGCACCAGAAAGAGGTGAAGACCCTGAGGGAGGTCTGGCACGATCAGGTTGAAGAGCTGCAGAAGCAGATGGCTGAGCGCGAGATACAGTGCGCCAAGAGAGAGGAGGTGTCCGTCCGTCAGGTGGTTTGCCTGACACTGCGCTATAAAAGCGAGATGGCCGATATCTACAAGCTGCTGGACCACACGGCAAATGAGGGGGCCCGGCTGCAGCTGGAGCTGGACAAGACCCGGAAGGAGCACCTGCAGCTGCAGGTCAAGAATAGAGAAAATGAAACAGAGTTAAACCTCGCTCTGAAACAGATGACGGACATGGGAGAAGCGGCTAAAGTGGTTCAGTCGGGCTATCAATCCTACCTCCTAACCAAGCAAGCTGTACGTTCCTATACGTGTATCTTCAATGCTGTTGCAATATTACGATTTGCTATAAAGATGAAGTTGGAGAAAGAGATTCCAAGGCTAAAAGAGACACGGTCACAAAAGGAGACCAGGGAACGTAAACTCAATGCCCTCACTGATGACAAAGAGGAAGGAGAAAGAATTGACTTTGATTGTGCTGCTGTTATTCCAGAAACAGATAGGCACCCTCCTGAGAATATACTCCCTGATCTGGAATTCAAAAATCCAGATCCTCAATTTCATTGTCCAGAAGATTATCAAACTAGTGGACACACCCAGGACAACACAGAAGATGTTTTAGCCAAGTGGGTGGCAGTTCCTGAAAACACAAACTTGTTGACAGATCCTGATGACATGGTTAATATGGACTACGTTTGTACAGAGGCAACTAGGTCTCCAAAACCCAAAGGCCTGGTAATGGCCACAAAAGGGAAATCAAAGATTGAAAAGAAAAAACAACGAAGGTTAACATGGCGCCTGAATAGTTCCATATCTCACCAATCTGGACCACACTGTGGAGCCAAGGAGAATCTGGTCCAAGGGTCTCATCAGAAGCTAAAGAAACAGTCCAGTCATTTGCAGGTTGCAGCGGGCTATGAAATAAAGTCAAAGGATGCAATAGACTGGAAGTCAAAAAAAAAAAAAAAAAAAAAAAAAAAAAGTTTGGGGGAACTGACCGATTTATTTTTTTTATTACACGTGTGGACTATGTCACGGACACTTAACTATGCAAATAAGCATTTTGTCAATATTACAATGTTATATTGGTTCTCTGTGTTGAAAATGTAGCTAAACTACAAATTAATATACAGGGTTGATGGCCCTTAAGATTACAAGGCTGTAGTATAAGAGAAAAAATATTGGTAGCTTACAATATGGAAAAAAAAATGCCCTTTTCGGTTGGTAAATTTATAATGAAGTTCATATTCGTATCATGTGAATACTTAATATTGTACTGAGGAGTTAGCTCAAGTATTTCAGGTAGGACGCTCACCCCAGTGAGGTCCATGGCCGCTCACCCCAGTAGGTGTGAGCTGGGGAGGGGGATATGTGACATAGTCCAAAGATGTTAGGCAGCTTTCTGCCCCATTTTAGAGCAGAAAGTGCAGGAATAGCTAAAAATGATCCGTTCCACAGCTTCCCATTAACTCAGGCAGCTGGATGGAAAATCCAGAGCACAGATTACAATGGCTCTAGTTCTCCCTCACCTGCTCTTCTAATCACATGCACAGGTATTTAGAGCAGAGAGGTTTTGCATTTCACTCTCTCTCCTTGGAGCCTGGGGGCTGGGGGTGTCTCTACTCTCCTGCATCCAGTATCGAGGTTGACGGCCTCTCCACGTATCACAGTACCAGAGGATTTGCCTGGACACCCCAAACAGATAAGACAAACAAATGGTTACTGCTGTTGCTAAAAGACTGTGCTGTATCTTGTGACCCTAAATGAGAGAGCATTGTTTTAAGCTGGGGAACCAGTTTAGTTGGCCAGCAGCTGTTAGAGAGACTGATTTTGATGTGTAGTTAGATCCCTGAAAGGGATAGGATTTTGTTTATATAGTTTGGTTTCTTTTTACTTGAAATAACAGTGTGGGAAATACTGTAACAATGAAATGAGTGAACTGCTGAATGAAAGTATCTGAGTACCTCTAACCTACACATGTTAAAGCTGCAGTACCTTACTTGGATGAAAATAAAGCAGGCAGAAGCTTGAGTTAAGCAGCTTAATACTTTGCATGATCCTGTTTTTGTATTAAATAACCCTAGAAGACTGTGTCGGGAAGAACCCAGACAGACGTCAGCACTACAAAAGAGGGGCGTTTGTCACATAATATATATATATATATATATATATATATATATATATATATATATATATATATATATATATATATGAGAGAGAGAGAGAGAAAGAGAGAGAGAACGAGAGAGAGAAAGAGAGAAAGAGAGAAATCTGTTCATCATAGCACAGTTGATGATTACAGACATTGTTATTGTAATTAAGAGTAAACTTTTTTTTCTCATTTTGATTGCCTAAGCAGCAAGTAAAGTTTCGATTCCTGTGAAAAGAGGGTATCTTAGACAAAGAATCTCAGCCAATTATTGTAACAAATTTCTTGTGGGAGAAAAACAAGGCGTATAAATGTTCGGTTGTATTCTAACCTTGGAAAATACCGCAAAGATAACATGTAACTATTCACACATTCAAAAGACATCCTTATGCTTTCAACTTAGACACTGTACACTTGAAGAGAGAAGAAATGGCAGGACCTTCCACATTGCACAGCCATCCACGTAAATCATACAAATTTTTGATTTATGAAGCAATCGAGTCAACGGCACACAAAAAGGCGACCTTTGGGGAAATCTATGACTTGATCCAAAACAAATATCCAAATATCCAAACTTCTGTACGTTTCACTTTATCCGCAAATGAATGTTTTGAGCGTGTCCCTTATCGTCAAGCTCAACGATACGGCTGCTGGCAGGTTGCTGCATCATTTAAACTTACCATGGAACATATCTGCTGTTAAATAACATATTTTTGCCTAATCCCAGTTACATAGAAGCCTCACAGACTGTCGCGTCTGCTAATATACCTCCACCATCCATTCCTCTCAACGAGATGCAAGCTGGACATAACTACTATGATATGTTTCAAAACTTATATGGCCAATACGAATGTGGAGGTGAAAACAACCAACAACTGTACTATCTCCGGATGTCTTGAGAAGCCACTGCAGATCCATATGACGGCCTCACGGAGATGTGTCTGAATCAGGATTCAACGGTTGGCTCAACCATGGATGATACCATGTTGTGCCTTCCTGGAACGATTTGTTGCAGCCAAATCAGTTTTGACTTCTACAATAATGGTAAATACACATTCCGTTATGCCTTGACTCAAATTATATATGTCACAAATATTATAACATAATCTGCATAATATACACAATTTGTTAGCCAAATGAGTGGATACAGCGTAACATTGCAGACAGCCTTGCATGAAGTGTTCACAAATAGATTATTTCCTATAACAATAGACTACATGACGAACCAGGAGTACACATTGGTGACGGAGTCCTAAATCATTTATTATTATCGATTTGAAACCATCTTTTCTAAATGTTACACTAACTGTAACACACACACACCTCATTGTTTAGCATTCAACATATAAAAACAATGTGTCGCCCACATGTGATCATGTCCCAAGGGGTCCTTAAAAAGGTTACTGATGCAAGCCCCCCCCCCCAACCGACGTGCGCGCGTGAAACAGTATCGGCTGTGCCCGTAGCTTATTGTTACGGTCAGTGCAGTGTGTCATTCGCGCTTCGGGGGGGCGGTGCGTGCACAGCGCTGGAGGCCAATGTTAATTCAGTGGGAGGGGTGTTTGCGTGCATTTCTTGTTGCCTTCACATGACGTCACACGTATTTTGTTCGCTCATTGGCTGATCGTCCGTTTTGGCCGTGGGCACACATCCGTTTACAAAGTTTCGATATGTACGTGTGTAGAAGTGAATTTGTTTCGCTTCCATATCATAACTTTCAGCCATGATATGCATACTGCTAGCAGCACCATGGAGGGACATGTATTGAACGCACAACGTACACATCGTTTTGCGCATGCGCTAAGAGTTAGTCCACACATTCGTGACGTGCGCGCGCAACATACGTTGTGCGCGCACATTATTATGTATGCAGGCACCGGAACAAACATATCAGTAGTAATGCGAACACCGGCATTTGAAACATGAGATAGTTCTATATCTTTACTTTGATCCTTGCAGTTTAAACATATACGTTACTTATGCGTGAATATCCACAATCATATAGAGATGTGTTAAGCGTTGTCATGCTGAAACATAGATAAATGTGCAATCTTTGAACATCATGTGTTTTCTGTATTTCACAGATGTCGAGAATGAATACATGGGACCAATGTATGATTTCAGATGGGCCAATCGTTATATTAGATGATTGTGACGACTAGCGAACAACAATTATAATAAATATGTAACAATGCTTGCAATGATTGGTGCGCAGATTAACAATCACTACATAATGTTATGCTATAGTGCAAATATTTACTATGCACTTAATTATCATAATGATGTTGCTAAGCACTGAAGTTAGAACTTATATTGATATTTTTTTATTTTCTACTAACATTATATGTATTGCCATGTGATATATGCAACCAACATTATCACTCAGCAAACACATTAATCTACTATATATTATAATCTCACGTGTGACTTGTCAAAGAATGTAAATGCTACATAACAACTCGTAGACATTGTATCTGAATGTACACAATAACAATAAGGAGGTGATAGAAACTTTTTAGTCGTGTGAATGTTATATCACCTAGGTTGTAGTGCTAACCTAACATGCATGAGATAATGAATGTTATGTACAGATCATTAAACCATGAACATTTGTGTGTACATTTCATTCACACGATTAACTATAGTTTAGTTTTATTATTAAACATTAAACACATACATAGCCGATGATAAAAACAACATTATTATGTAGGTTCATATTATTTCAGGTAGAAATACATGCATCACACAAAAACAGGAACACACACACACACACACGATGTTGATGAAATGTGTGCGTATGTAAATGTATACTTCATTTATGTTCATATGTTGACAGTTGTTATAAAGAATCATGATCATTATTATTAAGTAACGTCAATGAAATAAAAATTTTCTGAGGAACATTGTCATTGTGTTGAATGATTGTGAACAAAATGTGAATCCAAAGAACTATACTTTGGAATGGTGTTAACATTTTGACAAATGCAACATGTACGTCAAATCAACACACATCTTTCACTTATATGTACACATGTGACAATGTATTAATCAACATGAAGATGAAGTGAGAGAATAAATAATGACATACATTGCAATGTTAATGATGTTTACCACATTTGGGTCATTTCATACAAACATGCATTGAGTGTTAACATCGCTCATGTGCATGAATGGATGTTGTTACGTTGTAATAATGACATGTTATGTAATGTAGGTAATGATTTTTAAACACACTGTACAATAACCACAAAGTGTATATAAACGCACGGACACAATACAGAAAGGACATATTTCTATTGTCAGCACTTGTTCATTACGTTCTCTTTAAACATCCTCTAACTATACCTGTATCGAGGTTTGCACATCTTATTACAGATGTGAATTCAAATACATACCATGAGCAGTCCTTGGAGTGATATACCTTGAAAAAGAAAACATGAATGAATATAAATCATTGTCATGACATGTTCATTAAGGTAAGCAACACACAGAAGTGACACTTTTCTATGTGATATTACATAGTTACATAGTTACATAGTAGATGAGGTTGAAAAAAGACATACGTCCATCAAGTTCAACCTATGCTAAATTTAGACAACAGATACTTTATTCTATATCTATACTTACTTATTGATCCAGAGGAAGGCAAACAAAAAACCCCATTAAGGGGAAAAATTAATTCCTTCCTGACTCTAAGAATTGGCAGTCGGATTAATCGCTGGATCAACATCCTTCCCATGTATACTTATTTGGTATATCCCTGTATACCTTTCCCATCTAAAAAGATGTCCAACCTTTTTTTGAACAAATCTATTGTATCTGCCATCACAGTCTCCATGGGTAATGAATTCCACATTTTAACTGCCCTTACTGTAAAGAACCCTTTCCTTTGTTGCTGGTGAAATTTCATTTCCTCCAACCTTAAGGGATGGCCCCGAGTCCTTTGTACTGCGCGTGGGATGAATAGTTCTTTTGAAAGCTCCTTGTATTGTCCCTGAATATATTTGTATATAGTTATCATATCCCCTCTTAGACGCCTCTTTTCTAATGTAAATAAATCTAATTTAGCTAGCCTCTCCTCATAAGTTAGAATGTCCATCCCCTTTATTAATTTGGTGGCTCTTCTCTGCACTCTCTCTAGTTCCATAATGTCTTTTCTTAGGATTGGTGCCCAAAATTGTACTCCATATTCAAGGTGTGGTCTTACTAATGCTTTGTAAAGGGGCATAATTATGTTTACTTCCCTACCATCCATTGCCCGTTTGATGCAAGATAAGATCTTGTTTGCCTTTGCAGCTACTGCATGACATTGGGCACTATTGCTAAGCCTACTGTCTACAAGCACTCCTAAATCCTTCTCCATCAAGGATTCCCCCAATATATCTCCATTTAATTTGTAAGTCGCCTTTTTATTCTTGCATCCCAAATGCATAACCTTACATTTATCTGTATTAAACCTCATTTGCCATTTACCTGCCCACGTTTCCAGTCTCTCCAAGTCCTTCTGAAGAGAAATTATATCCTGCTCTGATTCTATTACCTTACACAATTTAGTATCATCAGCAAAGATGGAGACTGTGCTCTCGATCCCAACCTCAAGGTCATTAATAAACAAGTTAAAAAGCAGGGGTCCCAGTACCGATCCTTGAGGTACTCCACTCACGACTTTAGCCCAACCTGA
Source organism: Ascaphus truei (assembly GCF_040206685.1). Taxonomy (NCBI): domain Eukaryota; kingdom Metazoa; phylum Chordata; class Amphibia; order Anura; family Ascaphidae; genus Ascaphus; species Ascaphus truei. Next base: position 417,986,953 of record NC_134485.1, on the reverse strand, counting down.
AAAAGTTCCATTTATGACAACCCTCTGTTGTCTGTTCTTTAACCAGTTTTCAATCCAGGTGCATATATTATTACTGAGTCCAATTTTCTTTATTTTGTACACAAACCTCTTGTGTGAAACCATATCAAAAGCCTTTGCAAAATCTAAGTAGACCACATCTACTGCATTACCCTGGTCTAAATTCCTACTTACCTCCTCAAAGAAACAAATAAGGTTAGTTTGGCAAGATCTATCCTTCATAAATCCATGCTGACTATTACTAATAATTTTGTTTTCCATTAGGTATTCCTGAATATTATCCCGTATTAAACCTTCAAGTAGTTTCCCTACTATTGAAGTCAGGCTTACAGGTCTGTAATTCCCCGGGTGTGATCTTGCTCCCTTTTTAAATATAGGCACCACATCTGCTTTACGCCAATCTTGTGGTACTGAGCCTGTGGAAATGGAGTACTTCAATATTAAATGTAATGGTTTTGCTATTACTGAGCTTAACTCCTTGAGAACTCTTGGATGTATGCCATCGGGGCCAGGTGCCTTATTTACTTTAATTTTTTCAAGTCGCTTATGAACTTCTTCCTCAGTTAACCAATTGGTCATTAACATGGAGGTTGTGGCTTCCTCCTGTGGTGCTACTATTGAACTTGATTCTTCCCTGATATGAAACAAAATATATAATACGTGAAATATGATCTTAAATACACAATAGTCTACACATCATTGTGACACACATGTCACACTCCAAAAGAAAAATTGTATGTAACCATATTGCACTAGCTATTGGCTATCGACATAGTAGGTTTATTGTTTATGCATAACCAAAAATAACATGTACAGAAAATATAGATTTAGTACACATTATTCCCTCATGTACACACAACACCTTTTAGTGGTAAGAAGTATAATACAACCTGTTGATGAATGACATACCGGTGCCACATGCAATTGTCCACACAGCAGAGAACAGAAAGGTGGGAGAACCATATTCATCTGTTTCCTATGTGAATGGTATTTGGACACATGTATTTATCATTACAATGAATTAATACATCTATGTAGTACTATGAACATATATGTATTTGCTTACATGAAAAATATGTGTTTATCACATTACAACGTGTCTCCACACCACAGGCTGTTTGCTCAGTGTCAGCTGGTAAATTAACAGATGCTCCTCCTCCAAGCCCTGATGTATGTCTGTTTCTAAATTCTTGCGGAGTGCCAGATTGTGCAAAATGCAACATGCAATTACAATCTCTGACACTTTAGCAGGCTTATATTGAAGTGCCCCACTAGTTCTATCTAAACACCTGAATCTTGTTTTCAGAAGCCCAAATGTCCTCTCTATGACGGATCGTGTAGATATATGTGCAACATTGTACCTCTCCTCTGCTTCAGATTGAGGGTTTGCCAGCGGGGTCAACAGCCACGGCCTAATTCCGTATCCTGAGTCACCTATAATCCATCGTGCACAAATATGAAACAATTTGTGTTAACATTATTACATACAACAGTTCATAGAAAAACAAGTTGTTTGTTAACACATCATAATATGTACTCACCCACCAGCCAACCAGGTCCAAAATAGCCTTGTTCGAAAGCATGGAAGACTGATGAGTTTCTCAGGATAGAGGAATCGTGACTGGACCCAGGGAATTTGGCTACCACATGCATAATCTTCATCGTGGCATCGCATACCACCTGTACATTCCGGGAATGGTAGTGCTTACGATTGCGGTAAACAGGCTCACTCTGAATAGGCAGGATCAAAGCAACATGGGTGCAATCTATTGCACCCATCATACATGGTATCCCGGCTATGGCATAAAAGCCATTCTTCACTTCCAGCCACTCTGTGTGCTCTGTAGGAAAATGAATATAATTCCTAGCGCGTCTATTCAGTGCACATAGAAATTGGGTAAAGGCCCGCGAGAATGTAGATTGCGAGACCCCGCCCACTATGCCCACAGTTGTCTGGAATGACGCAGAAGCAAGATAATGTAATGAGCACAGCATTTTAACAAGCCCAGGGCTTCTCCCCATATATCTTCATAAAGAGCTAAGATTGCTGCTGAACTCAAACGATAGCGACTTACAATCTCCTCCTCACTCATCCCATCTAACATGGTTCTCTCCCTGTACAAACGTGGACGAGGCACAACCTCTCTCCTCTCTCTTCTCCTCTCATCTCCTCACCCTCTCGTCTCCGCGTCCCTGTCCCTTCCTTGGCCTGTGACATCCTGTCCCTCAGCTAGCCTCTCCTCCAATAGAATCTTCCTCCGTCTCATGAACAATCGTATCATTTTCAGGTCTGTAGCTGTCAATGCGAAGGTAATTGCCCTCCTTTAAATACCTATGTGATGATGTCTCGTGACTTGATGAAGTGCAAGGTGTTACATTAACATATCCAAGTAGTTAACTCCAAACGGGTATACAGTACGAATTAAACGGATTATTTATGTGTGTTCACCAGGCAATCATGATATTTGACAATGATGTAAGTTAAGCTTTGTACAAGAATTTATTCGCAAGTATTTAGTGAATGTGTAATGCATGTACCACTTCTGAACGCAACACTCATTCATCTCTTTAGGATACAACCATGACATTGACGTTGAAAACTACGTTGCAACATGTATAATTTCGCATGTTATTGTCACATGTTCACATGAACTAATTCTAATGTGCATATGCATAATTTAATGCCATCAGGATACTTTCTATTGATTATGTTTCATTCGTCTAAAAATGAGTAACTATTATAGATCTGTGTATAACTTAGCATGAACTGATTATAATGCATCGTGTACAATGTAAACATGCAATGTTATTGAGTGTCCAATTGCGGACGTCATAAAAAGAGGGAGGTCACAAACTACATGTAAACATGAAAAAAAACCGCTACATTTACATTTGATCATGCGTTACACATTCAAAGCATTCTATAATGTATACCAACATTACTATACGCTGGATCTGTTAGATGTGTGAAATCTGTTACATCATATAATAATTTGAAGCACACTTAAGTAACATGTTTCATATGATGTGACCTATTCCTTTAAGAGTTTACTATAGGAGTTTCCCTTGACACATCATAACATTAAGACTAATGTGACACGCAAAACATCATAACATAGAAAAGTACAATGTTCTGCCAATAATAAACGTAAGCGGTGACACGATGAAGTGAATCACATCGACACTGTAATGCCAAGCACATTTTTATTATGAGCAATAGAACGTAAACACTGCTATAAAGTTATAAGTCCCCGCTCCATTGAGTCCATTGATGTAGAGATGAGCTATTTTTTCTAAGTGCTGTCCCGGCAACCTTGCCGATCCTTCTCCCCTCCAACTTGCCAACTTTAGTTGGCGGGACAAATTGCCGTAGAAAGCTCAATTTTATAGTGCCGATCAGCACCAATAAGCTGATCGGGGCTACTAGAATACAGCCGATTTCAAAAAGTGGCGAAAAGTGCCGATAAGTGGGTTATCGGCAGCCACCTGCCGATAAATTCTTATCGGGAAGACAAAATGCCGATTTTGGCCACTTATCAGCGCTTACTGAATAGCAAAGGCAAATTTGGCAAGAAAATGCAGATAAAAGCCTTATCGGCGCTTACTGCATGAGGCCCTATGTTCTTGGGTCCTTATACAGCAAAAGGTATTTGATGTATTGTGATTTAGAGAACTCAACCTCATACCAGAGTGCTAGCAATGGAAGTTGTTAAAAATACCATTGTCCCCAAACAAAAATTTACATATTGGCCTGAATGACGCTGGGCATTTAAATAACCAGGAAATACTGGCCCTGCATCTTCCCCGGTATGTATCTCAAGAACTACTGGGTCCCTGGAGCTGAAATTAACATGGTTCAGCTCCAGGGACCCCCAACTTCCCACCCATGTAAAAAAAAAGGGTATTCAGCTTGGAATGCACCTTTTAGTGATCTGGTTATACATAGAGAACCTCATTAATGGTAAAAGACCCCGATCCCATCATGCCTACTCAGTTCACAGAGGGGAAAGCTTCTCCAGCATCAGCTGGGGGTGAGCTGGCCAATAGAAGTTGTAAAGCTGGGACCTCCCCGCCACAGGATTTATACATGACAAGGACAACTCTGGCTCTCTCTCTCTTTTGTGCATGGGAGTGGGGAGAGATGGGAGAGTGGCAAAAGAGGGGAGAGTGGCGAAAGAGGGGAGAGGGGGCGGAGAGAAGGGATTGTCCTCAAGCTACTGCTAATCATTCACTCTGCAGATCAGCAGTCATTGTGTGTAAGGAAAGAAGATGTGAGTGTTACCAATTCAGTGTGAGGGCTAAATTCAGTTACCAAGATAGAGACCCTCTGGGTTTCTGCAGCCCAATCAAAGTTTATATTCAGAGATTGAGCTCAGGTTCTTCCTGAGAGATCACATTTGAGCTACACATTGCAGTGTACAGAAACTTGGAACTGAGCTAACTGCATCACTCACAGTTGTAGTATACTGCTACAGAGAGATAGATCTGTTATAGAAGAAACACCTGTTTGTAAGAGCACATTTTGGTAGCAGAGACTACGTCACGATTTCCATTTGATCCAGGGGAGTTTCTCCTCTTTTGGGATTACAATATTTAATCACCTTGAGTCCTAGATTAATCCTCTTGGGCCCCAATGTTCCTAAGACATTTCAATTTCTAAAGGGATATTATCTGGGTGCAAACAAACGGTAATCTAGTCTGTATGTTAAAGGGACCCCTTCCATTAAACTCCTTATATTTATATTGTACCTTTTGAGAATACAGGTGTCTAATATTACTTTAAGGAAGTGTTCACAAAATGTTTGTTTTTGCGCACTGTTCATACAGAACATATTGCTACAATAGTTTAATTGAATGTTTATTACCCTGGCTTATATACTTGTCAGTGTTCATCTATCTTTTACCTCTTGATCTGATTCTTTAATAAACATTTAATATTACATTATTTTGTTGTGTAAGTCAGGTGGAGGAACACAGTCCCCCCAACTTATGTTTTTTGTTGCCTGAGTCACAGGGAGATAAAGTGACTTGCCCAAAGTCACAAGGAGCCGTCACCAGGTTCCCCTGCTTCAAACTGAGTGCCAGAGTCATTGTCTTTACTCACAGAGCCACTCCTTCTGAGACAATACGATTGGAGTTTTTGCCTTCTATTAGCTTTTGCTTGGAAATTCTCTTTTTCAGCTCTCTGCGTGTCTCTCATAAATAGTTAGAGGCAGAACATCCTATTTCATGTGTGATAAGAGAATGCTGCAGTTAGGGAATTCCGAGAGGTCACCATTGCTTATTAATATGTTACTGGAATCAAGTGCTTTAAGTATCTTATCATAACGAGAGTTAGCTAAGAGGTACGGTACAGTAACCCAATTAATAGTTATCAGTATGTTCAAGAATTTGAAGTTCCGGGTGATATTTTCTTGTCATGTCATGTTTTTTTGGCTACGGCTGATAATTCCCCAACTATTACATTGTTAGAAAAGATCTTAAAAAAATAGTTTAAAAAAAAAATCTATTCCTGATATGCAGTTGTTTTTATAATCAGCATAAAAAGAAAGCAATTAGAGAAGATTATGGATAATTCATGCATACCTGGAGTCTATTATAAATAAAACACATGGACTAATGCCAAATACATTTCCACGCCTAACAAGTGTTTGGGTGAATCACTTTAACTCGAGCCTTGGAACTGTCATCTAAATGTAATTAGAAGCAGAAGATTTAAGATGGGTTTGAGGTTCAGTTCCGTAGATGATGTTAATACTTTCAATAAGAAGCTACTTATGCGTAGGAAGTATTATATCTTTAGAGACAACACTTAAATGCTTTATTTTGGGGAAGTTATTTATTCATCAAAAACAAGCATTTTTTGGAGGGTAGGATTCCCCAGTGTAGCTGGTAAGCAGGGATAGAAGAAAATGTCCACCAGTTATGTCCTGGAACCCGTGTTGGTAACTCAATGACCTTATCTGACCTTATGCAACTGAACTGGAAGATTTCTGGCTGCCATGTCTGCATTTGTTAATGTGTTAGGTTTTTTTAATCTTTCTCAAACTCGGCTTGTGTTTGGTTTTTTTATAACGTGCACTACACTATTACACTATTAAAAAATGTCAACAATGTATAGACAAGCGCACAAAATGCAAATGCATGGGGCGTTGATGAAAAGACGACTCATTGCAGTGGCTGAAGTGGCTAAATAACGGCAATGGTGTGATGCCTGATTTAAAAAAGATCATTTTATTAAACATTTAAGCAATGTTTCTGCTGTAGAATTAAGAAGGGAAAAGCCTTTTTAATATAAAACTCTCTAAAAGTAGAGTAGAACTATACGTTTGGAAATAACAGAAGTGGCGAAAGTCCGGGTGTACAAAATAAGAGTATTGGTTCTCCATATCCCGTTGTATTATCACACTTTGACCACTATTCGATGTAGACCAGGGGTGATCAACTCCAGTCCTCAAGACCCCCCCCAACATGTCAGTTTTAAGAATATCCCAGCTTCAGCACAGGGGGCCCTGTGCTAAAGCAGGTACTGATTTAGCCACCTGTGTTGAAGCTGGGATATTCTTATTTAAAACCAGAGACAGAACATGAAACACAGACAAAGCTCAGTTTTAGCACATCCAGTGAAACTCATACACGGTACAGTGCCTAAATATATATGTATCGATATCTATTAAATAAAATGGTCTTTTAATTTAACATTTTGGCCAAAGTGTTGTAAGCCCCTGAGCCACTGCACGGCAGACCATATCTCAAGGGTCCCTAACACTAATATAAATTCTTAATAACCTGTGCATTACCTGGAAGAATGATTTATAATAAATCTGTCAATATTAGTTGCATAGTTCTAAGTCTGATTGAAGCTTTTATTAACCTGTACATTACCAGGAAAAGCACTCTGTATTAGATTTGTGACAATCATACTGCAAGCAAGCAAGTTCCCCTGAGAGTGGGAGATGCTATGGAGTGAGCTTTTAACCATTTAAATGTGGGAGGGGGTGAGCTTAAACAAGATAGGAAGAGCCACCTTCCAATCAGCTAAGACCAGCTGAACAAGATTTGTAAAACATACAGGACACCTACAAGCTCATATTGAACCTCCAAAATTACCACAACATATATATATATATATATATATAAAAAAGCATATAGGTGTCACAGAGGAGTGCTACTGAGCATGGTGATATATATTTAAAACCAGAGACAGAACATGAAACACAGACAGAGCTCAGTGCACATCCAGTGAAACCTATACACAGTACAGTACCTAAATATATTTGTATAGATATCTATTAAATAAAATGGTCTTTTAGTTTAACATTTTGGCCAAAGTGTTGTAATCCCCTGAGCCACTAGCTTGCTTGCAGTGTGATTGTGACAAATCTAATACAGAGTGCTTTTCCTGGTAATGTACAGGTTAATAAAAGCTTCAATCAGACTTAGAACTATGCAACAATTTTGACAGATTTATTATAAATCATTCTTCCTGGTAATGTACAGGTTATTAAGAATTTATATTAGTGTTAGGGACCCTTGAGATGTGGTCTGCCATGTAGTGGCTCAAGGGCTTACAACCCTTTGGCCAAAATGTTAAACTAAAAGACCATTTTATTTAATAGATATCTATACATATATATTTAGGCACTGTACCGTGTATAGGTTTCACTGGATGTGCACTGAGCTCTGTCTGTGTTTCATGTTCTGTCTCTGGTTTTAAATATATATCGCCTTGCTCAGTAGCACTCCTCTGTGACACTTATACGCTTATATATATGTTGTGGTTATTTTGGGGGTTCAATATGAGCTTGCAGGTGTCCTGTATGGGATATTCTTAACCTGACCTGTTGGGGAGTCTCGAGGACTGGAGTTGAGCACCACTGCTGTAAACACAGCAATGGGGTGTAGCAATGGTGCAGGTTTCCTGCAATCAATTGTCAGTCCAGGATTTCTGTACATCCTACCTTAACCTACAGTATTTGTGTAGCTATGTCCATGAAATGATGCTCAACTTTCTTGTTTGTTCATAATAGTTAAACACGATATAGTGTTCCACTGTTATCACGTATACAGAGAGCCACCACTGTTGAACCTAAAGTACGGTGTTTACCTGCATGCTTAGAATATAGCCGGCCAATACAGTACTTTATCCGACAGAAACGTAACTTATTTGGTAAAGGAATCGGAACTGATAGTAGGGCTTGTATTATAAAGAGGTGTTTGTTAGTTGAAAACAGGACGTGACCATATCAAGCTGAAAAGCAGTATAGGCTTTTTCTCCTTTGCCGAGGAAAAAAATAATATTTCTTAATTTTTTTTTTTTTAACCTTCTTTGATCTGAAGGGATTCACATTGCACCATTATCTTGTGTTATTTGACTGAGGTCCCTGGTTCAGCAGAAGAACCTGTAAATACTATACATCTCCATTTATACCAGTATTTTCTGCTCATTAACATAATCTGAGCAGATGGAAAAAAAGAAGAACATGGTGCATCATAATGCGTATGGATTTGTATTTTTGTTCTGGGGCCCGATTTCCGGCTCAGCCAGTCAGGCCCCCTTCCTTCGGCTCAGGACAAACCTCCCATCTCTTAACCCTGTCGGTGTCCCTGGCATGCTCCTGCCAACGACATGGTTGTGGGCTCACCGGGGCTATCCCTGGATGGACCATTTGAACCAGTTTTTATTTGTACAGAATCAACCTTGTTTCTAGCTTTTTGCAGAAATCTACACTATAATTCAGAAAGTTTGTTTGTCCGGCTATACAAATCCACACGCTTAATCCTAGAGCCACCAAACTTGGCATACTATCTAATAGGATCAAAAGGAAGAGAGTAGGTTAGGTTTTGGTATGTTTGGCTCATAGCTTAGTATATCATATATATATCTATATATAAAAGGCTTAGGTATGTTTACGTACAAAGGTTCAGCTGTTTAAGATGTCTGCAACTCATTATGATGTCACCAGTATGATGTCACGTGCCAGATATATATCCTACCAGGTAACCCAACCAGTGGCTGACTTGCTAAGAGAAATTGTGGATATCAGGTGGCAGAGGAGATGGGCGTCCCAGGACAGCTAGAGTGGTTGTTATTGGGACGGTGGGGGAGGCCTAGAGCAGGGTCCAGACAGGTTTGAGATCTGATATATCAGCGTACGTTACGCCGGGTACAGCAGTCCGAAATTATGAAACGGAAGAACAAAGAAGTAGCTGACTTGAAGAACAAAGATTGAGACAAGAAGCAGTCCAACTTTTGTTAGAAATTGAAAAAATAAATATTTTGAGCGCTCCCTACTTTGGAGATACAGACCTCCAACTGGGGTGCCGGTAGTTACTCCATGGTTCACTATATATCTGATTTTCAGAGCTCCCAAGCCCTGCGGACCAATAGGAAGCTGTGATGTCATCAGGTGGCCTATGTGATAAGTAAGCCGAAAACTGCAGAGATACCGGAATCCCCTTCAGAGGTAAGTGTCTCCGGAAGCAGGAAGTCCCTGGAGCAGAGATTAATGGGGTTCAGCTCTGGAGAACCCCGGCTTCAAATCTGTATAAAAAAAATTAATTTAAAAAAAACAAACACTTGGATTGCCTTTTTAAAGGAGCAATCCAACTGGGTTTTTTCCTTTTCTTTTTTTTTTAATACAAGATTGAAGTTTCCGGAGCTGAACCCCATTTATTTAATCTCTGCTTCCAGAGATACCTACCTCCGAAGGGGGTGCCGGTATCTCCAGCAGTTTAAAGCCTCCGGTTACATGGGCCAATAGGAGGCCAAACCTGATGATGTTCATATTGGCCAGCAGGGCCCGGAGCTTTCAAAATCAGCCATAACGTGAATCCTGGAGTGCCTACTGACACCCACTACAGAGGTAGGTATATCCGTAAGCAGGGGGTCCCCGGAGTTTAAATGAATTGGGTTCAGCCCGGAGACCCCCTGCTTCAATCCTGTACAAAAAAAAATGGAAAAACCATGGCTAACATTATAGTCAAAAAACACTGAACTCCACTACCAAGGCGCACCAACCCCTCGATCAGAGGGATTTAGACCTCTGGCGACAGGGGAGGATGGGGCAGATCCCCACCTCTCCCTCCTTACCCCCCCTCCTACCCCTTCTCCTTTCCCTCCCCCTTCTCTCTCTTCTCTGGAAATTAACCGCTTGGATTGCCTCTTTAAGAAAGGTATCCCTGCTGGTCAATTCTTGCGACTATGGCCAAGACCCATAAAATGGTTATATGAAAGGGAGTAAAGGCATGCCAAAGCTTGGCACCCTTTGGTGGATCTGGACCTGAGACGCACTTGTTCTAATATTGACACATTAAAAATCTGTTGAGTTGAGTCATTTGTTTAAGGAAAAGGGCTACAGTAATCGTATAATACAAAGCTGAAAGGAGCAATGGAAAAAGGTGGTCTCTGGAGCTGAACCCCGTTCATTTCAGCTCCGGGATCTCCTACTTCTGGAGATACTTACCTTCAGAGTAGGTGCCGGTAGCTGCTCTGGCTCAGCAAGCAGGGCTTTAAAGTTTAAAGCTCCCACGTCACATGGGCCAATCGGAAGCTGCACCGGTGATGTCACGGCTTCCTATTGGTCCGCAGGGCTGGAAATCTCTGAAAAGCAGACACGTTGGGAACAGTGGCGGATTTACAATTTTGCTGCCTTTAGGCACATACCTTTTTGACGCCCCTACATTTTTCGTCTCGTCCTCAATACACATAATACTGCCCTTTCGTCAATACACACAATACTCCACTCCTCAATACACATACAGTAATAGCCCTTTCCTCAATACACATAATACCCCTCTCTCCCAACACACAAAATACCCCTCCAACACATAACACCCCCCCTCCAGCACACACAAAATGGAACTCCCCCCGCTGCACACACACAAACATAGCACCCCCCCTGAAACACACACACGGCACCCCCCCCCTACAACACACACAACATGGCACCCCCCTGCAACATGCAAACACGTCACACCCCTGCATCATACACACAACATGGCACCCCCCCTGCAACACACACACACGATACCCCCCCTGCAACACACACACACATGGCACCCCCACTGCAATACACACACAAATGACACGCCCCCACTGCAACACACACAACATGGCAACCCCCCTGCAACACACACAACATGGCAACCCCCCCTGCAACACACACATGGCACTCCCCCACTGCAACACACACACAGAACATGGGACCCGCCCCTGCACCACACACACACGGCAGCCCCCCTGCAACACACACACATGGCACCCCCCACTGCAACACACACACACACATGGCACCCCCCCACTGCAACACACACACACACACACACACAATATGGCACCCCCCCCCCTTGCAACATACACACACGGGACCCCCACAACACATACAACATGGCACCCCCCCTGCAACACACACACCATGGCACCCCCCCTGCACCACACACAGATGGCACCCCCCCCGACAACACACACACAGATGGCACCCCCCTGCAGCGCACACACACACAGATGGCACCCCCCTGCAGCGCACACACACACAGATGGCACCCCCCTGCAGCGCACACACACACAAAATGGCACCCCCCTGCAACAAACACAAAACAGAATCCAAACCCATCGGACTCAATCCCCCCCCCCCCCCAAATGGAATCTCTCTCTCCCCCCTGTCTCTCACATACAAAAACACTGCTGCTTCAGTTGGGCAGCAACACAGGATTAAAAAGTACAGAAGTACAGAAGTACAGACGTACAGACGTACAGACGTACAGACACCACCAACCCCCTCCTCACTCACCTTAGTGGATGCCAGCTCTTCTATCTGCCTGCCTCCCTCTCCCCACACAAACAGCTGCGTGTCTCAGACAGAATTGAAACATTGTTCCCGCGCTGTGCAGTTGCTTGTAGCCCCGCCCATTCAGCCGTCTCCTCCAATCCAGGCTGGGGGGAGTGTGACGGTAGCTTTGAGACAGGCTATTAATAATACAACACCAAAGATATAACTGGGTTGAACTGGACGAGACTTAAATATGATAAAATATAATTTATTCCTTGAAAAATGTGAACACACGAGATATACAAATAACAGGCAAAATATGGACACTTACTTAAAGGTTAGGACAAGAAAGCCATCAGGATACAGGATGGGCCATTTCTTCCATAATTCAGTTGACCGTGCAGATCATGAATGAAGACACATGAAGACATGAAGACATTTGAGTAAGGGGTGACTCTGACTTAAATACCATGTCAAACTCATCTCTTAACCCTAGATGCCGAGTTGGCTAGAAAAAATCACTTTGAAGCAGATTTTAGCTTCCATTGTAAGTGTGAAGTATTACACTTAAAAACACTCAGCCCCTTTGTTCTTGCCCCCAGTATAAACAATTAGGGCAGTTACCTTTTTGATCACCAGGCTATGTTAATTCTTGCAGGATGCTCTTCCTGCCTATTACCATAGCAGAGGGGGGTCTGCATTTTCAGAACAGATCCAAAATCCCATATACACTGTAAATAACTTCATAACTTCAGTTCAGAGATACTCACTGGCACGCGAGACATATTAATACATTCCGTCACGCATGACGCTCCCAATGAGACTAAATATTACCGTGTAATACTAAAATTAAGAGAGATATTAATATCTGGCTCTTAGTATCTGTTAAACCTCAGGTATCTGTAATCATTATTTGCGGATCAGTCCCACAAATACACATATGTAGCTTTTAGCACGTTCAGCCGGGGACATCTCATAATATTCTTATATTTAAAAAGGTCACTCATTCTGCAGCCCCACTCCTAAATCAGAGGCGTTTGGCCAGTCTACCAAATGGAGTGTCTGGCAGGATACTATGGTTTGTAAGTGTGAGTTCTAACACTCACAACCCACTCCAGCTTCATGCAAACAGGTAGAGTGGCTGAGCCTTTGATCAGGGGTCTGCTTCCTAGACATTTGGTCACTCTCCTGACCATTTGCATTCCTTAGTAGGCAGGCATCTTTGAGGGTAACTTAAACATAGGGCTAGAATCACTGTTTTAACATTAACCCTTTCCCTCCCGCATCAACCCTAGTGTATGTGTGGGTGCAAACACCAGGATAACACAATACATTTACACAGGGGAATAAACATTTGGATATTGAAGCAGGGCAAAACACATTACTGGACCTCAGTCCAGTTAACCCCTTGCTTCCCAGGTGAGAGTAGAGGGTGGCCAAATGGGGTGTAACCCCTTTAATCCAGGGCCAAATCCTCTCTCTCGTCACACCTCCCCTGCTCAATGGGTACCTGGTGCCCCAGCTGCCTCCCCTGACACTGGGACACCACTGTCGCCCTTGAAGCACTCAATAAGTCCTGAGGGATTGGCCTGGCAAAATTGTCCTCCGGCATTGTCCAGTACATTGTCCTGGCCACAGTGGATAGTGAAGTCCAGATCCTGCTGAGCAGGGCTCAACCGTGGCCGCCGGGCATTCTCCTTTGCCTCCCTCTGCCCCCCACCCAGTGCCTGGTGAAGTCCATGGTGAAGGGGCCCCTTTGCAGACCAGGCTGCACACTGCCCAGAGACTGGCATGTCTCTGCACCAGCAAGAGGCCAGCTATCAAGCACAGACCGTCGCTTTCCTGTCAACCAAGTCTGGGAAAGAGCTATGTCACTATCCTGTAGGGACCCTACCTGCCCTGGCCCTGTGCCCACCTGTAGCTGCTCTGTTATACCATTGACTCTCCTCCCTGGCTGCCTATCTACCCACAGCCCCTCCTCTGGGAACCCAGGGGAATCTGTCAGGGGGGTCACTCCTGGCCAGTCAGACCAAGGGACCTCTTGCCTAACTTGCCCATCCCTAGCTTCTGCCAGCTGCCTGACACCCCAGTGACCTCCTATCTCCCCCTGCTCCCCAGTGTCTCCCTGCCTAGCCTCCCCTAGGTCCAGTACCTCAGCCCCTGCTGATGACTCCTGCTGCTTACCTCCCTGCAGCCCACCTGCACTCCTCTCTCCCCTTGGCAATCCTAATCCAGACCCTGGAACTACCTGAGTGCACCTACCTCCCTGACCTTGTCTCCCCCTTACCAGGGATAAGCTCAGGGGCACCTCTCCAGATGCAACCGCCTTAGATCTTGGCTGGCAGGTATCCCTGGGGTGGCACAAGCTGGCCACTGCCCATGATACCCCCAGCCCATAGCTAGGCTGCAACAGGGGGTTGCTGATCTGAGAGACCCCCTGAGGTTCTGTGAGGGTAATGGGGAACTCTAGCTGCCATACCTGCTGCTTTCCCTCCCCGGCTACCACTAGCCTTTCTCTCACTGAGACCTGATGCTGGCTACCTACCTGCAGCCTCCTCTCACTCCGCTTCTCCCTAGCTAATCCTAACCTGGATCCTAGGGACACCTGAGTGAGGCCATCTCCCTGACACTGCCTCCCCATTACCGGGGATGAGCTCAGGGTTGCTGGTGCAGATGCACCCACCTTAGCTCCTGGCTGGCAGGTAATCTGGGGGTGGTCTAACTTTGCCACAACCCCTGATACCTCCAGCCCATAGCAAGGCTGCAACAGTGAGGCTCTTAACTGAGTGTCCCCTTGCTGCTCCGCCAGGGTAATGGGGAAGCCTGGCTGCCCTACAAGCTGCCCTTCCTTCCCCTCCCCTGGAACCCCTATCTCCTGCCACCCCCCGGTCACCCTTATAGTGAAACAATGTGGTACAGTCATAGGGAAAAATAAGTCAGGGTCAGTCTGCGACTTGGTCTGGCTTACCTCCCTGGTCCCCGCAGAGACCGCCGCCTTCATTGGTCCCAATTGCAGGGGGACTGGAGTGGCCGCCGTCGGCATCATCGGTGCTGGGCAGCAACGGGCTGCTGCCGCGACAGCACCCGGCTTCGGTACAGGTACAACGGTGCAGGACAAGGGTCCCAGGTCTTTGTGGAGGAACACAGCTCCCGCCAAACCAGGTAAAATAACCCCCTCCCGCAAACCCTGTTCCTCCCCCCACTCAGAAAGGGCTCCGGCACTTTTCCGGAATCGCGGCTCTTCTGCAGCCGCCGCCGCCATGGGCGAGCCCCGGGTAGCTGCCACAGCAGTACCCGGCTTTGATGCAGGGTCGCCGGCATGGATTGTGGAGCTCCGGTCATCGCTGGGAATCGCCGACTCCGCCAAACAATGTGAAACACCCACCTCCCACACACCTCAACCCTCCCCCCAAATAAAATTGCCACCGGCAGGATGCCGGAGTGGCGGCTTCTTCTCCGCCGCCGCCACCGGTTCTCCGCCGGGATCAGGTGGATGGCCGCTGCTCTTCGCCGCTGTTGCCGATGCAGCCCGTCCAGGTTCTCCAGGAGACGTCCCGAGGCGTGTTGTCGCCCCGGCTGGGCGGGAGCCATCAGAGGATGCCGCTAACTGGTCATCTTTTCCGCAGCTTGTGAGTGCTGGCCCTGAGGGGCTTCTTCGCCCGACCGTGCACGGTCCGGGCACCGAGCATTATTGTGGCCCGTTTGTTGGCAGGACCGCAGCACCTGCCGGATCTTCTCCGCCACCGGTAGACTAACCCCAGCAAGGGGTAACGGAGTCCAGAGCGGATTTGCTTGAGCGCCGGGCTCTGGGAGGGGGTAAGTGCGTCGGGACAACGCCAGCCTCAGGAGCTCGTTCCGCTCCGCCTGGGCCCACATTCCTCCCCACACAGACAACAGTGAAAGCTCTTCCAGGGAAAATGGGCTGGCCGCCGCAGCGGCCGTTGCCTCTCCGGCTGTAAAACTTTCGGTGTCTCCGCGATCGTCCGCTCCCTCCACAAGTCTCTGCCGTCCCGGAGCTGGGTCCCTTCCCTGATCTCCGGGCGGTTTGGTGGTTACAGCGGCTGCAGCTGTGGATCTTTGCTCATCCTGCCAGGTTTCATGCTCACCAATCGCTGACTCTCTCTCAGCCTTGCCGGCTGCTTGTCCCCGCGCCGACTTGATGCACTCCTCCGGTCTCGGTGCACGGCTCCAGTCAGACGGATTGCCGGCACTTTGGTTCTGGAGGCAATGCTTCTGACAAGTAGGGGAACAGTGAGGAGGTGCCATATCTTGTGTTATATGTTGTACACTGTGTGTTCAATATCTTTAGTCCCAGGAACTTGCAATTACCATCGAGTTCCCACTATATTACAGTATCCCTCAGTACACTGTAATACAGGTCCAGTTCAATCCCGCCGCTGCCACCAGTTTTTATTAATAAGCCTGTGACAGTAGCTTTGAGACAGGCTATTAATAATACAACACCAAAGATATAACTGGGTTGAACTGGACGAGACTTAGATATGATAAAATATAATTTATTCCTTGAAAAAGGTGAACAAACGAGATACACTGGCGACACACTTTATTCGAGCTTGGCTAGTCCCACGAATTCGGGTATACCCGGGTGTATTGAGGTTTGTGACTGTTTTCTGCCCGAGTACATTGAGTTATTTTCCAAGCAGGGATTGAAGCGTTTTATTCCCGCTGGCTGCAATACTGCACAGTATATATATATAAACTGCATTACAATTCATGAATTTATGCCATCTGGTAGACACGCGAAGCATTGCAGCCTATTAAATCCTAATCATTATCATTTAACAGATCAGCCGCCCATCAGCCAGGCATGAACCCAGGCTGGGAAGGCAAATGCAACAGGGCTTGTCAGAGGTTAGGAGTGGCGCATTCCAGGTATCTGCCAGGTACATACCGGGTATTTGCTCGAATAAAGTGTGTCGGTGCAGTATACAAATAACAGGCAAAATATGGACACTTACTTAAAGGTTAGGACAAGACAGCCATCAGGATACAGGATGGGCCATTTCTTCCATAATTCAGTTGACATCACAGCAATACATGCAGATCATGAATGAAGACACATGAAGACATGAAGACATTTGAGTAAGGGGTGACTCTGACTTAAATACCATGTCAAACTCATCTCTTAACCCTAGATGCCGAGTTGGCTAGAAAAATCTCTTTGAAGCAGATTTTAGCTTCCATAGTACTGCTGGGGCCGAGTTTATTTGAGCATTTGCCCGGTCTCGGCCGCAGCAGTAACCAGGCGCCCGCCGGGATGTGCCTGGCGCGCGCCGAAGCCGCGGAGGAGCGCCCTCCGATCGGGGCTTTCTCCCTCCGCTCGCCGGGTCCGCCGGGTCCCCTGGAACCCCCTGCCGCCCTCCCCCACATCGCGGGACACCAGGGCTCCCTCGGGGAGCCCTGGACGCGCGTGCAGGGGGCGCAGGTACCCGATGACGCGTGACCGCGCGTGGGGAGTGCGGCTAGCATGCCGGGGCATCCCCAGGCTTGCGGAGCTAGCCACACTCAAATAAAATGTGCCGCCTCTGTAAGTGTGAAGTATCACACTTAAAAACACTCAGCCCCTTTGTTCTTGCCCCCAGTATAAACAATTAGGGCAGTTACCTTTTTGATCACCGGGCTATGTTAATTCTTGCAGGATGCTCTTCCTGCCTATTACCATAGCAGAGGGGGGTCTGCATTTTCAGAACAGATCCAAAATTCCATATACACTGTAAATAACTTCATAACTTCAGTAGTACTCACTGACACGCGAGACATATTAATACATTCCGTCACGCATGACGCTCCCAATGAGACTAAATATTACCGTGTAATACTAAAATTAAGAGAGATATTAATATCTGGCTCTTAGTATCTGTTAAACCTCAGGTGTCTGTAATCATTATTTGCGGATCAGTCCCACGAATACACATATGTAGCTTTTAGCACGTTCAGCCGGGGACATCTCATAATATTCTTATATTTAATAAGGTCACTCATTCTGTAGCCCCACTCCTAAATCAGAGGCGTTTGGCCAGTCTACCAAATGGAGTGTCTGGCAGGATACTATGGTTTGTAAGTGTGAGTTCTAACACTCACAACCCACTCCAGCTTCATGCAAACAGGTAGAGTGGCTGAGCCTTTGATCAGGGGTCTGCTTCCTAGACATTTGGTCAATCTCCTGACCATTTGCATTCCTTAGTAGGCAGGCATCTTTGAGGGTAACTTAAACAAAGGGCTAGAATCACTGGTTTAACATTAACCCTTTCCCTCCCGCATCAACCCTAGTGTATGTGTGGGTGCAAACACCAGGATAACACAATACATTTACACAGGGGAATAAACATTTGGATATTGAAGCAGGGCAAAACACATTACTGGACCTCAGTCCAGTTAACCCCTTGCTTCCCAGGTGAGAGTAGAGTGTGGCCAAATGGGGTGTAACCCCTTTAATCCCGGGCCAAATCCTCTCTCTCGTCACAGGGAGGCAGCGAGCTGGGGACTGTCTGTGACTCATGATGCTGGGAAAATCTGCCGCCCCCAGATTCTGCCGCCGTAGACCCGGGCCTAAGGGCAAATCTGACACTGATTGTGGTAGTTGAGGAGAGCTGCTACCGGCACCTAATTCGCAGGTAAGTATCTCCGGAACCAGGGGGTCCCCGGAGTTAAAAGGAATGGGGTTCCGCTCCAGAGACCCCCTAATTCAACTATATATGTAGCAGGGATCCCCCATCTTACCTCCTGGGGGGTGGGGGAAGGATAGCTCAGTAGTAAGGAGAAGTAGCAGTATTGCGTCAGCCATGCTATGGTTGGCATGGCCCTTTTAGACTGTACCATGCGTATTCACGGCGGTATTCTTGGTGTTGGCACGGCCGGAAGGAAGAGGCAGGAACTGACAGGATTTCCTCCGGGGTACAGGGGTGACATTGGCAGAGTATCCAGAGCCAGGGAGGAGGAAGGTAGTGTCTGGGGAGCCTGTCAAGCTCCCGGACTAGGCCCAAAGCCTGCCCCTAGGCCCCAGGTAATGCATCTCACAGTAGAACGTGTGCAAGGCTGGCCCTATGCATTGGATGCTCCCGGTAGCTAGGGAACACAGTGGAGCAGACAGGATCGCAGATGGAGGCTTCCCCTGCGGCCTGTGGACCAGCATCATCCGGACATTAAGGTGTGAGGGGCTTGTTGTTGGAGACCCTGCAGCGTGGGACACTGCTGCTATTCTTGCCTTGCTAGGAAGTGTGCCCTGGCTGGACCTTAAGCCAGGAAGGTATTGTGCACCAACAAAAGGGAGAGGGTAGCGCTGCCCTCACACACACACACTGGGAGGGGTTCCTTCCTGGACACTGGGTTACAGGTGCCCGAGAACCCTAGGTACTATTGGAGCTAGCAACCCCAGGACTATATTATTACAAATACTGTTATCCTTGTACTGCACCGACACACTTTATTCGAGCAAATACCCAGTATGTACCTGGCAGATACCTGGAATGCGCCACTCCTCACCTCTGACAAGCCCCGTTGCGTTTGCCTTCCCAGCCTGGGTTCATGCCTGGCTGACGGGCGGCTGATCTGTTAAATGATAATGATTAGGATTTAATAGGCTGCAATGCTTCACGTGTCTACCAGATGGCATAAATTCATGAATTGTAATGCAGTATATATATATATACTGTGCAGTATTGCAGCCAGCGGGAATAAAATGCTTCAATCCCTGCCTGGAAAATAACCCAATGCACTCGGGCAGAAAACAGTCACAAACCTCAATACACCCGGGTATACCCGAATTCGTGGGACTAGCCGAGCTCGAATAAAGTGTGTCGCCAGTGTATTTGTGTATTGTGTTGTAAGTGTTATTGGAGGCCTTCTGTGGGACCACAGTAAAGGAGTTATATTATACCCGCCTGTGAGTGTGTTATTGGGGTAAACCCTACGGTATACGAGTTCCTATATGGAGTCATCCTATTACCCAGGATCCTCATAGGTGGAGGCGCTGCACCATAGAGATATAGAGAACACCTCTCTGCTATATCATCCTGGATGGCCCTCCGCCGCCTTAAACTCAACATGGCTAAAACAGAGCTCCTCATACTTCCTCCCAAACCTGGCCCTACTACCTCCTTCCACATTACTGTTGGAACTACGATCATTCACCCAGTAGCCCAAGCACGCTGCCTTGGGGTCACACTCGACTCCTCTCTCACATTCGCCCCTCACATTCAAAACATTTCTAAAACCTGTCGCTTTTTCTTCCGCAATATAACAAAGATACGCTATTTCCTCTGTTGCTCGACTGCTAAAACTCTGACTCAGGCCCTCATTCTCTCCCGTCTTGATAACTGTAACCTCCTGCTGTCCGGCCTTCCTGCCTCTCACCTGTCTCCCCTACAATCTATCCTTAACGCTGCTGCCAGAATCACTCTACTCTTTCCTAGATCTGTCTCAGCATCTCCCCTCATGAAATTCCTCTCCTGGCTTCCGATCAAATCCCGCATCTCACACTCCATTCTTCTCCTCACTTTTAACGCTTTACACTCTTCTGCCCCTCCTTACATCTCAGCCCTAATTTCTCGTTATGCACCATCCAGACTCTTGCGTTCTTCTCAAGGATGTCTTCTTTCTACCCCCTTTGTATCTAAAGCCCTCTCCCGCCTTCAACCTTTTTCATTGACTGCCCCTCACCTCTGGAATGCCCTTCCCCTCAGTACCCGACTAGCACCCTCTCTATCCACCTTTAAGACCCACCTTAAGACACACTTGCTTAAAGAAGCATATGAATAGCACTGTGGCTATTCTGAACACATGGCACATAAAGCTTGGCCCCCTGCAGATGCACTTACCAGAACTCCCTCCTACTGTCTCTGTACGTTCTCCCAACCTACCAATTAGACTGTAAGCTCCTCGGAGCCGGGACTCCTCTTCCTTAATGTCTAAAGCACTTATTCCCATGATCTGTTATTTATATTATCTGTTATTTATTGGATTACCACATGTATTACTGCTGTGAAGCGCTATGTACATTAATGGCGCTATATAAATAAAGACATATAATACAATACAACACACAGTCACCCCAGGCTCCCTTTGAGTAGAGGCCCAGGCTTCTGTACGCCTAAGGCTGAGTCCATAGAGACTGCAGGCGGGCGGAGGCTGAGGGAAAGCAGGTGCTTTCCCTGGCCTTAGTGCGAGCGCCGTCCGGGGGCGTGTCTGGGGGCGGGCCAGTGTCATCATGCCCTCCGCTCCCTTCTGCGCCAAAACTTAAATTGATCTGTCTCCTCCACCTCCACACGCCTGCGGAAGTGTGCGGAAGCGCCTCCTAAAGCCGCCCTCATAAAGGGTGCTGGGGTAAGTCCGCTGCCTCAGCGCGGCTCAGCGCCATCTGCCTGATCATGTCTAAAGCCTAACAGGTAGCACCAATACCGTCATTACCGCTGTTTCCCATAGGGATGTTACGTATATATATATATATAGTTCTAAAAGATTTGCAAAAAAATCCGCCACCTTGGATTGCTTCTTTAAAACAGTGCAACTGCTTTTACTTCACAATGGGATGACTTCCAGCTTATACTCTAAAAATATTGGTATATTTTATGGCAAGATGAAAATGCTAAGCCATTTTTTAGCACAAATTCTAGTATGACAGCCAAACATTTCTCAAATTTGAGAGACTCACTTGTAGAAAATGATTTTGTACTGGACAGTTTGAGTACAGCTCGACCTTACAAGGCCGATTGGGTAATTCCGCTGTGGTTCATGCAAAGTCTGCCCTTTTATGAGTGCTGTAGCACAATAATTACAGACAGTGTGGGGAAGAATACATTTATTATTCATGACTTTATGAACTGTATTTCTAACAGGGATCCTTATGTTCCTAAATGTTCCTGTAATTTATTCTATGTAGGGCTGACTAGCCAGCAACTTCGACTCCATACAGTATGCTAATAACTTTGTAACAGCAAATAAAAATGCCACGTGTGAGCACATTCACATCTCAGACAGGTCTGCAATCCTGCCTTTCCCCATTATCTATTAGCATACAGTGCTTCCACTGCAGCCAGGGATTCTGGGTAATGATATGCAAAGGAGCACACAGTGTCACCTTTTGCTTCTAATCCACTTTAACATGGGGCCCTATAAACTTATGCCTGCCGTTTTACGCAGTTTTTCAGCACGGCCTGGGGTACAAAAGTGTGTAGCCAGTAAACATTTGTAACATTATAAAATCTCATCAAGATAGGGAGAGTGGTAAAAAAAAAATAGGTGTCGCTACACACACATTGACCAATATAATGGCCGGCCCATGTGATTGCCTGCTTTTGGTATAGGCAAAATCTCTCTGGGTATGAGAGGGGGCAGTATGAGAAAGCATTATTGAAGAAGGTAAGATGGAGTAAATGGATGTTATTGCTTTATACTGAGTGGCAGTTGCCTTTGCGGCTTAAAGCAGCAGTCCAAGCTGACGTTTTTCTTTTACATTTTTTCCTCCCTTTAATATGTGCATCAGTGCAACCCACACATAAGTAATTAGTCGATCGATCCGTTCTTCTGTGATCGATCGGCGAAGATTCGGCACAGGGACTCACTAAATGCTGTCAGTGCAGCAGGAGAGGACCAAAGATGCAAAGTTCTGTGGGGAAGATCATGTGACCAGGCAGTCACTAGATACAATTGGTGCACTGCTAGAGTGAGGGCAGGGCTCAAAAAGTGGTGTGCCAGAGCCTGTTTCAGAAGAGGAAGGGGATGTGAATTTGTAAATAGATGCTATAGAAAAAAAATGCTTGTAGCATTATGTAGCCAGGTCCCCTCTGGCTCCCTAGACATTCGGTTCTCTCTCTCTTACCTGCGACAGCGTGAGGGCAGTTGCAGGGGTGATCGCGTCACCGGGGGCTCCCGGCGACATCAGCTACAGGGCGTCGCCATCTTGTGTGCATTCGCGCATACGCGGAAGCTCGCACACGTGCAGTATAGCCCCAGATGCGATACGGCAGCCATTACAGGGAGTGAGAAGAGGTGCTCCATAGTCAGGGACATCCCCCAGTTCGCACATGCGCAGTTAGCAGCGGCGGCGGCCATTATACAGCGCGCACGAGGCCCCAATGTTAAAGAGAGCCACCAAGGACTACAATTCCCAGCAGCCTCTAGGGACTGCACTTTCACCCTGGTCACAGGCAAGCAGACAGCCAATAAGGCTGACAGATTCTCATGCTGCAAAGTTGCAACAATGTTGTGTGCAGACAGGGTTTTTGTCAGTTGGATCCAGGAAGCGATTGGGGAAGGTAGTGCACACAGCTGCAGTGCTCTGCTGTACTAGGCCCCAGACACCCAGGCCAAGGTAGGCCCCACTCCCCACTAGGTTAGTGGGTAAGATTCATAAGGGAAGGCGCCTTAAGTAGGGACCCTGCCCTTATCTGAGTCTGAGTCTTGTCAGTGACACAGCTGCAGTGCTGTGTGCTCTGACAAGAAGAGACAGTGTGGCTTGCAGTGCAGCCACAGCAATTAGTTGGCAGTTTCAGGAAAGGCCCCTTTCAGTGCAAGGGGGGGGGGTTGCTTTCTATAGTACCCAGGTCTATGTGATATTACCGGTGCCACTTGCACTCAGTGATCGCGGCCTGCGTCTGGGCTCAGACAGGCTCTACTACAAGAGACATTCTGTGGGTGCGACGCTCCACGAGGGAGACACCTCATGCGGAGGCGGATTCCTGTTCCTGCGTCAGACCCTTTTTGAAGAGCTTTACACCCGGGCACGGACGTGTGCCCGGGCAGGTATCTATAAGTGCACCAACTTTACCAACAGTCACTCACTTGGGGTATTGTGGGACATTTGGGACTATTGATATAACGTGTGGGGTACAAAGCCCTGCGTGGTGACCGGGTAGTTGTGCCTATTAGTGTTATAGAGGGACACTGTCAATGTCATATTGTTGAAGTATGTTATGTTGTGTTAATTGCCATATAGTAAACCCTTTTAGCCATAACCTTTGGTATGGGCTGGTTACTTTATGGATGTTCCTATGTGTGGGCCACTCTACACTCCTAGAATCTCACATAAGTGGAGGCGCTGATAAGAAACGTTCCAGAGATTCACCCCAGGCTCTCACTAGCGGAGGCTCAGACCTCCTGTGAGCCTGACAGGTATAACGCACCACACCTGGTAACGTATAGGTTCCCCCTCACATACACTCTATATGCGATTGGGTGGGGGAATACCCGTTACAATTATATAACAGTGGTTCCCAATCTGTGCACGCCGTGGCTTGCCTAGAGGGGCGCCGCGATTATCCCTTCCCAGTCCCCACAATGCAGCGCGTGCACCGCGGGAAACCAAAATGGCGAAGGGCTGCAACCGAACCGGGCCGTTTGCGCGTTTCATGTAAGGTTTTGGCGCCACCTCTCGCCCTCTCACCGGCTGCGGGCAGCGACAGCAAGAGGAGTTCCCGGCGCTGTCTCCTGGGGTGGGGGGGCGGTGAATTTGTTTTATGAGGCGCTCCGCACCACTGCAGTGACCGAGTGAGGTGAGCGTGGTGCTGCCGGTGCCAAGCCACCAACTGCGCACTGCAACTGTTAGGTATGTATATACAACTTTGTTTTCACTTTGGGCGCCGTGGAAAAATCCTGATCGCCTTTGGGAGCCTTGAACCGAAAAAGTTCGGGAACCACTGATATAATACATAAAAAAAGGTTCAGAGTTGTATAAAAAAAATGCTACAAGTATTTTCTCATAGTACAGAACTGATTTATTAAAAAAAAAACAACACATGTAGGATATTGCTTGTTCTGCAGCTTTAAATGAGGAACTCCAATGTACTGGATTTATGTACTTTCTTTGTTGATTGTGTTTCCTGTAATAACTCTATTTTCTATAATGTGTTCCCACATTCATGTTTATATCCACGCAATGCTTCTAATGACCACTGACTGCATAGGCCCCTATGTCTGCACTTTCTGCTATAAATCAGACAGAAAACTGCCTACTATCCTGGGACTATGTCACTATACTGTATACAGTCATGTGAAAAAGAAAGTTCACCCTCTTTGAATTCTATGGTTTTACATATTAGGACATAATAACAATCATCGGTTCCTTAGCAGGTCTAAAAATTAGGTAAATACAACCTCAGATGAAGAACAACACATTACATATTACACCGTGTCATGATTTATTTAACAAAAATAAAGCCAAAATGGAGAAGCTATGTGTGAAAAACTAAGTACACCCTTACTGCTTCCATAGGAATTAAGATGCTAAGTAGCAGACAGGTGCTGCTAATCAAATGCCCTTGATTAATTGATCTTCAGCAAGTGTGACCACCTCTATAAAAGCCAAAGTTTGCTGGTCTGGAGCATTCAGGTGTGTGTTAACACAATGCCAAGGAGGAAAGACATCAGCAATGATTTTAGAGAAGCAATTGTTGCTGCCCATCAATATGATAAGGGTTATAAGGCCATTTCCAAACAATTTAAAGTCCATCATTCTACAGTGAGAAAGATTATTCAAAAGTGGAAAACATTCAAGACAGTTGCCAATCTTCCCAGGAGTGGACATCCCAGCAAATTCACCCCAAGGTCAGACCGTGCAATGCTCAGAGAAATTGCAAAATACCCAAGAGTTACATCTCAGACTCTACATGCCTCAGTTAGCATGTTAAATGTTAAAGTTCATGACTACAATTAGAAAAAGACTGAACAAGTACAGTTTGTTTGGAAGGGTTGCCAGGAGAAAGCCTCTTTTCTCTAAAAAGAACATGGCAGCATGGCTTAGGTTTGCAAAGTTGCATCTGAACAAACCACAAGACTTCTGGAACAATGTCCTTTGGACAGACGAGATCAAAGTGGAGATGTTTGGCCATAATGCACAGCGCCACGTTTGGCGAAAACCAAACCCAACATATCAGCACAAACACCTCATACCAACTGTCAAGCATGGTGGTGGAGGGGTGATGATTTGGGCTTGTTTTGCAGCCACAGGACCTGGGAACCTTGCAGTCATTGAGTCGACCATGAACTCCTCTGTATAACAAAGTATTCTAGAGTCAAATGTGAGGCCATCTGTCCGACAGCTAAAGCTTGGCCGAAATTGGGTCATGCAACAGAACAATGATCCCAAGCACAACAGCAAATCTACAACAGAATGGCTGAACAAGAAAAGAATCAATGTGTTGCAATGGCCCAGTCAAAGTCCAGACCTCAACCCGATTGAAATGCTGTTGTTACTGTATGTTGTTAAAAAAAATCATGACACGGTGTAATATGTAATATGTCATGTGTTGTTGTTCATCTAAGGTTGTATTTACCTAATTTTAAGACCTGCTAAGGAACAAATGATTGTTATTATGTCCTGATATGTAAAACCATAGAATTCAAAGAGGGTGTACTTTCTTTTTCCCACCACTGTACATATACACACACATATATACACACACATATATACACACACACATATATACACACACACATATATACACACACACATATATACACACACACATATATACACACACACATATATACACACACACATATATACACACACACATATATACACACACACATATATACACACACACATATATACACACACACATATATACACACACACATATATACACACACACATATATACACACACACATATATACACACACACATATATACACACACACATATATACACACACACATATATACACACACACACACACACACACACACACACACACACACACACACACACACACACACACACACACACACACACACACACACACACACACACACACACACACACACACACACACACACACACACACACACACACACACACACACACACACACACACACACACACACACACACACACACACACACACACACACACACACACACACACACACACACACACACACACACACACACACACACACACACACACACACACTCCTCCATTTTGCCACCTTACCGGTGCTCTCCTCTTCCATCTGTCCATGTACTCATCTCTCTCTGCTCTCTTGCGCCATTGTTTTTTTTCAAACATTCAATTCAATCCTTTATTGACTACCAGACACAGACACACAATTAAACATTAATACATTTCGTACAAAACACATGCAGGGATTGAACTCGGGACCTTCTGATACCAATGCCTTGCCTCTTACCTCTACACCATAGGCGTGGTATGACAAGACGTACCCTATAAATATATTTATTCCCTACAACACTTTGCCACAAAGTACATGTCAATGTTAAATCTTAAGTCTATTTCTAGATGTCTATAACATCACACAACTTCTGTTGTGTAGAGGCACAAATCTTAACCAACATATGAAAGGGTCCTGGGTTCAATTCCTGTATTATATAGTATAATATAATTTAAATTATTTATAAATTATTATTTTAATTATATTGTATAATTTATAAATAATATATAATTATCATTATTATTTCTTATTCTTTATTAAGTAATAATTATTTATTAATAATTAATAATGATGTATTCATGATTATTAATTAAGTATAAAGTATTAAGTATTAATAATAATTCTTAATAATTCCCTATTAGTGCAGCCCTTAAGAACAAGAAAAGCAGGAACCAGGCCTGAGTCCCTGATTGGATACACACAGGCCTAGTTGCACCGCCTCCCCTGTGACCCACTGAAGCTGCTGGGGGTGGGTAAAACCCAGAACAAGTGTATCGATACACAGTTCTCATGTGGTGACAGATTATGTAATTTGTCTCAGCATACGGGTCCCTAAGCGTTTCGTCACAACACCTGACTTTGTCAGGGGTCGATATATATGTATATGTAACCCCCTTTCCCTATGCCTAAGGGAAACCGCGGGTGATTATGCGTGCTGCTGTTACCTGTGAGGCTCATAGGAGGCCAAAGCCTCCGCTTTTTGGGAGCCTGGGGTACTATATCTCTTAGTGCAGTGCCTCCACCTATGAGGATCCCTGCGTAGGTGGGATGAATCCTCATAGAAACCAATGGAAAGCAATTACCACGACACACACACAGCAATAGTAATAACAATATCTTTACCAGCAGATCCCTGCTCATAGACAGAAGAACAATGCAATAACCCTAACGATAGTACCAATGTGGAAACCCAATGTCCCTCCTCCAGTCTCAGGAGCACATCCCACCGCAATGTGTGTGAAGGTAGCGCTACCCTCCCTGAAGTGTGGTGGTGCACGGTGGTACCTTCCTGACAAAGACCAGGGAATTAGAGGGATCCTATGTTACCAGAGCCGCATCTGTGGTCATACGATGCAGGGTCTGCAAAACTCCCTTTTTTTGGTCACGTGGTCACGTGCGGTCTTGTCCGTAGGCCGCAGTGTGGACGTCCGGTGGCGCGGGTTGTTGATCTCTAAGAGGGAGAGTCCCTATCTAGGGCATTCCATACAATACTACTCTCAGTAGGGATCGGGGCCTAACTGGGGCCTTAGGGCTAATTCTGGCCTAGTCCAAAGGCTTACTTGCTCCCTGGACACGTCCGTCCTCCTTGCTGGCTCCCTCAGGACTGACTCGCAGGCTACCTGTCCACGGAGGAATCCTGCTCCTCAGCCCTCCCTTTCCGGCGTCACCAATCCCCAAATGGCCACCGCAGCACACAGTCCCATAGAGTTGCATGTGGCGTCAACCCCAAGATGGCCGCCGCAACTTGATCCCGATCCGACGAAACCTCGGACCACCCGGGGCACCAGCGGGCCGATGCAGGGCAGCTCCCCCTCCTCTGGGCAGGTAAGGGGGACCACGCTACAGATATATATTGTGCAGGTCTACAGCAAGATAATACAATATCTATTTTGTTGCATCTTACCCTAAAAAACCCTTACCCATAAAATACTGTCTAGCATGAAAACTGCTTCCAGAATGGTTTGGTAGGAAAATCTCTTCATATTCTATTGTGACAGAGCCTCCTTCATTCATAGGGAGAGTTACACAGTATTGCCCTTAAGTATACCTTAATTGGGCCCATGAATATTATGTGTTGTACTGTTTACTGACACGTCTCAACGATTTATGCTACAGTATGTTTTCGATAATAAAGGGATAAGGTGCGTCTGGAATTTGTTTTGATCATGTTGACTTGGCAACAGCTCAAGGACTGGATGCCTATTCCGTCTGGCACACAAGATGACAGCTTGAGTTCTAACTTCAAAAGTTCCTTTGCTGGTGTTTCATGATGACTTAATTTTTAGAATGCTGAAGTGCCCTTTGGAATGATGTATACTGTACTTGCTTTGAAAAGTAGGTGAGGCCTTCTGCGATTTTCTTACAGAGATCTAGTTTTACACTGATAGAGGGGTGCCTGCTACGATTGACATAGATAGTAGTACTGGAGGGGTGCTATCAGAAAACTGTTTAATTAGACAATATTTACAAAAAGGGGTTCCCCATATGATGCACTCAATAACTTTAGCAGAATGAAAATAAAATATACATTTTAATTAATCAGTCTATGCGGAGATGAACAGCACAGGGGTCGGTGCATGCAGCTAACTTGGTCCGCGTCCGGAGAATTTTGCTGCGTCGCTCCGTGCCCTGCTCCTAGACGGTGGCTGACAATGTCCAAAAAGCTGACTCAAAAGAGCAACGCGTTTTGCCACTTTGCGGGCTTCCTCAGGCTCCGTCACAGAAGAAAAAGAAAGACGGAAGGAGAAAGAAACAACAGAGGAAGACAGAAGATCGCTAAAGATACCTTGATGTGATAGCATTTACACAAGGCCGTGTAAGTGTGTTTGCATTTTTTATTATCACCCCATACACCTTATATTAGAGTTTTACCAGAAATTTCTTTTAATACACTCTATCACACCATTCCTCGACTTGTGCTCCCCCTTTTTTCCCTGTTTACCTGTATCTTAAGGGTCCTGGATAGACCCTATAGGGGTCAGAGCCAAAGGAGAGACGACATCACTGAGGGGACCCTTGTACAACAATTTACAAAGGTTGTAAAATTCTTTACACTATACCCCATTTCTTTATTCCTATCCAGAGGGAGCGCCCGGGTTTTTCTCTGCCCCAATTAATCATTAAAATAAGAAACAAATGACCTCCAGTTATGGCGCTGACAGAGAGAAACTCATAGAGAAGAGCTCCGCTTAGCCCTGGAGGGAAAGATCCCCCCAAATCAGCTAAAATAAGCTGCAAAAGGCACCCTAACTTACCTGCAATGTCCTGTAAGCCTCAACAACTAGCTGGAATACGTTACAAAATCAGTGCAGCCCGTTGTGGGTTTGTACAGCTTCCGACAGCAGACCTTGCTCCACTACAAAGGACAAGGACAAGGACAGTCTGTAGTCCTGCTAGATTGCCACTTGCCAGCGATTGCCAGTGAGCCTCCGCAACACACAGGGCTCCTCTGCAGTTCTGAAGCCAGATCGTGAGCCCAAGCAGCATACTGGGACCCCGTGCAGCTCCTAATGGCCGTTTGCTAACCTCGACAACATGCTGAGACCCTCTGCGACTCCCACACAGACAGCCGTTAAAATCCGTAGATCCACGTGAGTAACCCCCAAGCGAAAACCATGAAAATCTGAGAAATCCGCAGAGGTACTGTAGCAGGCAGAATCTGTGAAAACAGGTGGAATCCGATGAAACTCTGCACAAGCAGAGGGTGAAATCAATGCAGGCAGCAGACGGAATCTGCAAAGTCATCGGTAGGAAGCCACATAACATCAAGTGATATCCATGAAGTCTTGTTACCTGTGATTATTCGCGACCAGCCAAGAATACCCACGGAGCGTCGGATTCCCCAACGAAATAACAAGGTTGATCATGGACTACAAGTAAGTTCCGGAATCCTTTGCAGCCCCACTGGCTGAGATAACCTACAGAGACTGAGCAGTCAACTGGTTTATGGAAAAATACTTACCCAAACAACAACGGATGGTGGCAAAACAGAGACAGGAGAGGGCGGGCAGGCTGTGGGATGCTTCCATGATGGCGGAGGAGGCCAACGAGTCAGACATGTCTGACACACAACAAGTAAGATCATATCACAATACACAAAGTAACACAATAGATTACAAACTTCTGACAAAAGCTGTGGCTGGGGAACTCATGCCCAAGATCCAACAAAACACAGCTAAAACAACTAAAATCAATAGAGGTGAAAAAGGTCCACAGAATAGGCCAGGTATGTCCAGAACAGGAGAAAAACAGACCAAGACCTGTCATAGCACGTATATTACAGACAAGCAAAGACTATTGAGAGCATATAAAGAAACAGATGGGATATCTTATGAAGGCAAAAAGATAATGATCTTCCAAGACTACTCAATAACAGTGTCCCAAAAACTGAGGGAATTTGGGAAGGTCTATACGTTACTTTTCAGATAACAACAAAAAATGATCCCTAAAATATCATGCTACTCTTAACATCTTCACTGACTCGTGGACACAAATGTTTCACACACAGAGAAGTATGTTGAGGCAACAAGAAAACAACACCATGGAGCAGAGGGCAAAGAAAGAGAGAGACTTGGCTGTGGAGAATGCCGTCTCCATAAGGGACAATCACTTCCTCTGCAACCAGATGGACAACACCAGATATCTGAGAAAAAGACATTGTGAAAATAATTACTTTTGTCTGGAAACCACAGGTGATCTTTTTCCCTGATTTTAATTATTGTACGTAGTCCCTTTACCCCCACCCTAAGCGAGATTATGTCTGCTACTCCATATTTGCTGTGGTGTGGTGCGTACCTGTCTGGTAAACAGGAGGGCTGAGCACTTCCACGGTGATGTGGGGAATCATCAGGACAGGTTCACAGGGTACCTTTGTTCATTGGTTGTAGCGCCTCCGGTCAGCATGGATCCTCTGGATAGTAGTGCATTCCTTTCCGTGCTTCCCCTAGTGAAGGTATCCCTGATGGGGCATTGAGTCCCACACCAGGCCTTCTGCATGATGCTCCTCCTGAGGCCTCTGAGTGAGAACCAGGGTAGCTGTTACTCCCTCCACAGAGGGAGGAAAGAGACACATCCACTTTTGGGAAAGTGACAGTATTTATATCCTTGGGTTGTGATTATAACCCTGCCCTATAACAGAGCAAGTCTGGATACTGACAGGCCATCACATCCAGCATGTGACCCAACCAGTATCCACCCCTCCGGCTGACACTTTCTGGCTGTTGCTAGGCTCGCTCTTGGATACATAAAATGTGTCTAAGGCTGCAAAAGCACACAAGGCCTTTCTGAAGGAATTAACCCATCCCCTGCATGCACCTAACAGGACTTACACTGATAGGGCCCATGAAAATAAGTAGCGTGAGGAGGCTATGCTACATGTATGACTGAGCTAATGACTAATATTCCGGGACACGTACTTCATATCATACAAAAAATGCGACGCACACAGAAATAAGGAGGAAAGGGAGGGTCACTTATAAAGATATCACAGCAGCAGGGTGCTGAGGAAGGGATCCTGGGGAGTAAGGGGTGTGTGCAAACTCAACCATGTTGTACACTTCTATTGATCTTAAATAACACTAGATCAATAGTAGCTCTCTTTAGGAAAAAAGAGAAGTCCACTAAACGAAAAGTTATTTAAATGTTTAAAGTTAAAAGTAGTATTAGAAAATGTTTATGGGGAAACCAACGGTGTGGGAATACGTAATTAAAAAAAGGTTCAAAGCAGGAAAACAAAGTGTAACGAACAAGGAGAAAAACTATATGTGTGTATGTGTATATATAAATATAGCATAGCCTCACGGCCGCTACTTCTCTGCCTGGACCTTTCCAGTGTAAGTTCTGTTAGGTGCAGGCAGTGGATGGGGTTAATTCTTTCTTTCAAGGCATTGTGTGTTATTGCAGACTTGGATTGTGTCATGAATATTCAAGGGCGGGCCTTAGCAACTACCAGAGAGTGTCAGCCTGAGAGAATGATACTGATTAGTTAATCTAAAGTGAGAGATCGCCAATCAGTATTCAACCTGCTCTGTTAAGGGGCAGGGTTACAGCCACTAATCTCAGGTTATAAATAGGGGCACTCTCCTAAATTCTGGGCTGGCCCTGCCTCATTCTCTCTCCCTCTGTGGAGTGAGGAACACCATCAGCCCTCCAACTCATAAGGAGATGGAGGAGGGGTACTCCAGGCCTGCTCTAGGCCTAAAGCCTGAAGCAGGGCACTATCATTGGGGGAGCTGATGAAAGGACTCTAATGACTGTGAATGATCTGCATGCAATAAAACCCAGAAAAGACAAAGGAGTGTGTTTAATGTCTGCTGCTGTGCAAGGAGAGGTGTCAGTATGTGCCATCCCCTTCTCAACACAGAGGATCCATACTGTCTGGAGGCGCTGCACCGAGGAATATCAAGGTAACCTGCACCCCTGTCTTGGTTCTCCCCACACCATCGTGGAGCACTCAGCACTCCTGTTTACCAACAGGTACAGCACAACACCCTGAAGTAGTAGCTAGAAGAGCAAACCTACCCCAATCTCACATAAGGGAAGGGGGGGGGGGAGGAGCGGTGTACGAGGGCTACATATATATATGTGTGTGTGTGTTCCCTGAGAGTCATGGAACACATAGAAGTCTATTCTATTATAATGGGAAGCATGAAAGGCGGTGGTGAGGAGGCATATTATTTCTTATAAAGAGTCAGGCTGGGAAATCAAGTAACGAACTCACTAAAGCATACAGGGAATTTAAACTATCCTACGCAAAGTAACAAAGAAACATATCAACAACCATCTACTTAAACATTTGAGAAATTCTGCACCCATTACCAAATTACTACGCAAAACACTAAAGATAACGTGACCCCTAAAAAAGAAATGAAACATTTAAATATTTCTACGCACAATTTTATAGAAAAAACAATAGAAGAAAGAGGGAAATAAGACTTTTTAAAACACATACAGCTCCCAAAAATCACGCAATTAGACATGGAACTATTGAACTTCCCAACCACAGCAAAAGAAATGTAGCACTGCTTCTCCTTCCCCCCCCCCCCCCCCTTCTGGGAGATGTTACTGCTGCTACTAAGATGTTGTGGTGCTGGCATACCTGTGAGGGTCAGGAGAGCTGAGATGTCTGCGTTGGTGTGGGGACAGGAACAGGCTTTTGATGTACTCAGACTTCGTTCATGGTGACAGCGCCTCCAGCTCCAGTGAGCTCCAGGAATCCCAGAGACAGTTCTCACCAAAGCACACTTCGTTCCCCCCCCCCCTGCCCTATATACTGCAACTAATGCAGGGGTATATAAAACAAAGGGCTTTATTGCAGACACTGCAGATGGTACACACACAGCGGATGCAGGTGGATAGCAGAAGTTCCCAGACCTCTGGATGGTGCTGGACCTCTGGTAGTATTGAGGGCTCTGTAGAATTTAGATGGTCTCCCAGACACCTAGGGGGGCACGATCATCCCGGATGGGAGAGACTCTCAGCCCTTCCAGTCTCTCCAGACTCCAGACTAGAACTGACTACAATTTGTCACTTTCTCGCTGAGATCTGGAAGGGGAGGGCACAGTGCCTGCACCAAGATTGGCTGCATACAGTACAAACACCATGTCACCTCCTCTCCTGTCACTCAGAGAGTAGCATGAAGGGGGTCAATGCCCATTGGAATAGCTTGTCACAGCCTGCAGCGCTATCAGGACTTAGGCTAAGGTCCCGTTGCACGCGTCCGCACGGCTGGCTTGGTTGCCGGCGGCGCGTGCAACTCGCTGTACTGCGATCTGCGGTCTACAGGATGCTTTTCTCGGAGCGGGGGGGGGGCGTGGCCAAACAGGTCAGGGGGGGGCACGGCCATGACGTGAGGGGGCGCGGCCATGACGTGAGGGGCCGGAGCGGGAGGTGGGAGGATTGACTGGGAGGATTGACAGGGAGGGGGGGCGTGGCTTGAGCGGAGGGACCCGCTACTCTTCCCCCCCCTCCCTCCACGGGCTGCCACGGGCTGCAGGTAAGTAAAAAAAACACACACACGCAGGCACTCATACATACATACATACACACACACACACACACACACACACACACACACACACACACAGGCAGGCACTCACGCACTCATACACACACACACACACACAGACAGAGACAGGCACGCACACAGACAGGCACACACATACACACACTCATATACACACACACACACACACACACACACAGACAGGCACTCAGGCACACACATACACACACACACACAGGCACTCAGGCACACACATATACAGACAGGCACTCCACACTCCTCCCCGCTCCCCGAAGCCTCTCCTCCTCCCGCAGCCTCCCCTCCCCATTGGCTCACAGCCACACCACGTGACGCGTCGAAGCTAGGAAACACCATTCTGTGGTGTCTCCTAGCGGCTGACGCGCCACAGCGTGTGATCAGCTGTGCAGCCAGTGGGGACCGGGACCGACTCGCGAGGATTCCCCTGCTGGTGGGGAACTCGCTACATTGCCGCCCGCACCAACGAGCGCAGCGGGTCCCAGGCCTTACGTGACAAAGGCTGGGACCAGCCCTGTTACAGAAATAACAGAAACAATAAAAAAGCTAAAAAATTACAAAGCACAAGACCAGATGGTCTAACAGGTGAATACTTCAAAACACTTAGGACGTAGTGAAACCGTTAGAACAAGCCTTAAAAAAAATGCTGAAAGAGGCAACATTTCTAGATTCAAGTAAAATGGCATACATTAGCATCCTACATAAACCAAGAAAGGATCCATTAAAACCAGACACCTACCACCCAATTTCTTTAATCAACCAAGACATAAAATGTACATAAAAATAATGGTGGATTGCCTAGCAACAGCAATAAATTAGATTAATACACATAAATTATCTGACAAGGCCATTGTGGATGCCGAAAAGGCCTTTGATAATATACATTGGGATCATTTACTTGATACGTTGGGTAGATTTGGATTCAAAGGCCATTTCACTGAAATGCTTAGAGCAATGTACTTCCAATCAAAGGCCAGAATAATGGCAGCAGGGCTCCTATCAGAAGAATTTGAATTGTTTAGAAGCACACGTCAGGGATGTCCCCTTTCACCCCAATGGTTCAATCTAGCAATCAAATCACTGGTGCAATACCTTAGACCAGGGGTGCACAAAGTGGGGGCGCACCCCCTAGGGGGGACTGAGATTTTTCTGGGGGGGCGCGGCGGTTGCAGAGGCCCTGCACTGTTCCCCAAGGCATTTAAATTAAATGAAAATATCACGTGTGACCACATTCATGTCTCAGACAGGTCTACAACCCTGCTTTTCCCTGTTATCTCCAAGCACAGGGGTGCGCAAACTGCGAGGCGCAAGATTTTTCGGGGGGGGGGGGGCGGCGTTTGCAGAGGCCCCGCGCTCTTCCCCAAGGTACTGAAATTAAATGCTAGGGGATCGCATGAGGCATCTGCAACCTCAACTTACCTTGACTCTGCCGGCTTCAGGACTCTGTGTCATGTGTTGTGACGTCACACGCCACGTTGCCATAGCAACGCTGCGGCAAATGACGCTGCGGGTCACGTGATGTCACATGACCCCGCATCAAGGTAAGGAGGGGGGCGCGAGCATCAGAGGAGGCAAGGGAGGGGGTGCAGCAGCAAAAGTTTGCGCTCCCCTGCCTTAGACAGATGAAGGAATTCAAGGGGATAGAGGTTGGGTCAGTGGAACTGAAGCTGGTAATGTTTGCAGATTATATATTAATGTTTATCTCACAACCAGACAAAAGTCTACTGGCTATACTAGATACGATTGAGAGATTTGGATTATTTGCTGGGTTCAAAATAAATGCAACCAAAACAGAATTTATGTACATAGCTAAACCAGAAAACACTGAAGTAACCAAGAACATACCTATCCCCTAAGATTTTTAGGAATAATGTTCCAGCCAGAATTGGGAACATTATATTGTAACAACTTCAAAGCTATTATTAAAAAATTCTAGACGAATTACAGAAATGGATGGACCTTCCGCTGTCATGGTTTGGTTGAGGATGCGTGATAAATATGATGTTGTTTGCAAGATTATTATATCCCATGCAGACCCTACCAATGCGGATACAGCGCAAAGACATAAAAGAATTAAACACATAAAAAGTACATTCCGAGACAGCACTCACCCTGTCTAATATAATTTAGCTCGAGGTGCTATGATCCTGCATCTATACCACAAGATGCCTGCAACTATACCAAAAACAAACTGGATCAGCGTTCACAAAGTAAATCAAAGAACAATGAAAGACTTACGTTTTGCTTTTGGTCTCACCAAGTTTCTTCTTTAATGTGTCAAATAAAAAGCAGCAATACAGAAAAATTCAGCACACACCGGGAGAGGAAAAGTTAGCAGACACGCACTGTTATGTGCGCACAACAAAACAATGTTACAAGGCCTCCCAGCCCCTTTGTCAGGCTTCTTTTTTTGATACATTAAAGAAGAAACTTGGTGAGACCAAAAGCAAAACGTAAGTCCTTCATTTGTCTTTGATTGACTTTTTGAGCGCTGGTCCAAAGAATTAAACGGACCCATGGTAAAAATTTTATGGAAATAAAAAAAAAAAGCAGAATAGTACTGTATGGAAAAAAGTTGTGCCTACTTAAAGAATTGGGACAAACAAATCTACAAACCTACAATCTGGCATGCCTCCTCCGACATGTAGGAGACTGGATTGTGGGGAAAAACTATTATTCATCCAATGTCTTAGAGAAACAATTGGTAAAACCATTATCTCTGAAAGGGATCTTGCATATGAAATGGACGGGTATACCACCGCAAATAAAACACACCATAACAGCCAGGAGAGGAACAAGGAAAACATGATGTTTACCAGATGATCCATCAAGATATCTGCCCATACAGGACAACCCAGAATATATACCAGGAAATCTGGGAGACAAAAGGGATAAGGTGTCTAGACCATTTAATAGACAGAGGAAAAACAAATATTTATCCTTTTTCAGGAACTAAGAATGAAACTAATTTGTTCTCTTATATCCAAGTGCTAGACAATAGAAAAAATTATAGGAAACATATATAATAATAATAATAGCATGTTCTTGTATAGCGCTGCTAGTTTTACGTAGCGCTTGACAGAGACATTTTGCAGACACAAGTCCCAGCCCTGGGGAGCTTACAATCTATGCTTTTTGGTGCCTGAGGCACAGGGAGATAAAGTGACTTGCCCAAGGTCACAAGGAGCCGACACCGGGAATTGAACCAGGCTCCCCTGCTTCAAACTCTTGGTGCCAGTCAGTGTCTTTGCTCACCGAGCATCTCCCTCATTCAAGGAGATAGATATATAATTAAATACAATAATTTAAAAAAACTACTTGAGCTGCGACTGTCTGACTAACATGGTGGAGCCCAGAACATAAGGGCAAATTGTGGTAGAAATGTGTTATTTATATAATGTATACTCTGCTCAATTAATGTAACTATGTATTTGTAGCCATGTATTTATTATTTATCATCATAACTCTGTGCCCAGGACGTTCTTGAAAACGAGAGGTACCTCTCAATGTATTACTTCCCGGTAAAACATTTTACAAATACATACATTAGGTCGTAGTCATACACACAACGGTGCTTCGGGACCCCCGAAGAAGTTCTGTTGAACGAAACGCACGTCTGGTATCAGTGACGTCAGATGTTGTCACGTCACGAGCGAGACAGACGCAGGTCTCGCAGTGAAAGAGAGTAACATTATAGTCTAGTTATCGTAGGAGCAGTAGAAGGGCAGCTCAAAATTACCTACAGTATATCACATTACACAGTATTAGTTATTATATATGAATACACTGCATAATAGGGCGCAGTAACAGTATTATGATGCTCTGTGCAGTACATATCCGGTACAGTTATAATAGCTAATGAGATAGTATTGTGCTTTGTGAATATACTTTATGGGAGCACTTCTTGCACATTATCACTATCCTGTTTGTATTTTTTACACCATCACTTTAACCATGTTAGTCAGACAGTCGCAGCTCAAGTAGTTTTTTAAATGATTTTATTTAGTTTTTTCTTTAATTTATTTTTTATTTTAATGATTAATTCAAAGTTATATGTTATTTTCATTCAGCTGAGGTTCTTGGGGGCATCATATGGGGATCCCCTTTTTGTAAATATTGCCAGAGTTCTGCCAGCTCTATGTGGGGAAGAGAATAAACACTTACACGTCCCGCCTTCTGTGTTCTGTCCTGTCACTTATATATTACAATAAAAATGGGAAGGGAGCACTCTCGAAAAAATTGTAGAACTGTCACGGGTGCCAACTGGGGAATAGATCATAAAAAAACAATGCTGCACATGTGAGACTAGAAAAGATAGCAGCCCCGTGGACTTGGGCAAAAAACAGTCATGTATCAGAAAGGTGAGCAGTGGTTCTCTCTCCCCAGCTCATGGCCCATCAATTGAAGGATTCCCATTCAAAAGCATGGACTCCTGCAGCGTTTGATCCTTCCAAGGCACCACACTCACTGCCTTTGTGCCCACGATTGGGTCGCGATCGTCTGCGTTTTTCCCCTCGTGGCCACAGAGAGCGCAAGTCTTCCTACATCTGTAGCTACTGTAACATGCTTCATATGAATCCAGTATTCAAGGAGAAAAGAAAAAGATGCATTTTTCACAAGATACAAATAGGAAAAACCTTATGGGCGATTGGATGTTTCTAAAGCAAGTTATTTACGCTGACAAGCGTTTGGTTTTGCCCACATTGTGGGGCTGTCTTTTTTAGGTGTACGGGTTTGTGTTGAACATTGCAGCCTCTTTATACTTTTATTAAAACAGCCAGTGACCAAACTCCAATATCCTGGGAGACAAAATGCCTTTTCTTAAATGCTGATTTTACATAATCTAGTCTGTCTTTTAATATCTCCTCCATTGGGACTAGCAAACTGCGGCTAGGCCAATTGAACCAGCGCTGGAAAGTAGAATGATTATTCTGCTGAAGAGGAGAGGAAAGTGGCAATAAATAAAAAAATTAAAAAATTAAAAAACAAAAAACAGTAGAAAAATGTGTGACACAATGAAGTGTGTAATAATTAGCCCTGAAGAAATAGAGCGAGGCAGCACCCCCCCCCCCAAAGTAGCACGATTGTGGTATTATGTCATTCTCTCAGACAATATTCTACAGCACTCATTTGCAGTGAAAAATAGGTTGCCTTTATTATAAGGGAACAAACCAGGCATATCTGATCAAAGGTCAGTTGTGGGCCTTGAAATAAAGGCAACCTATTTATCAGTAAAAATGAGTGCTGTTGAATATTGTCTGAGAGCATGACCTAATACTACAATCTGATTACTGTGTCGTGTGGCCTGTACACTGAAGAGACACACCACGATAAGAGAGAATTGTTTGGCTCTCTCTTGAGGATTTTTTCCCCCACCTACTAATAATAATAGCATGTTCTTGTATGGCTTTACAGAGACATTTTGCAGGCACAGGTCCCTGCCCCGTGGAACTTACAATCTATATATTTTTTTGATGCCTGGGGCACAGGAAGATAAAGTGACTTGTCCAAGGTCACAAGGAGCCGACTCCGGGAATTGAACCAGGCTCCCCTGGACACAATCTCAGTGTCAGTCAGTGTCTTTACTCACTGAGCCACTCCTCTCCTACAATTTCAACCCTCCAGAAACCACGCAACATAATAACCTTCAACACCCATTAAATGGCATATTCATAGGCTTAATAAAGAAAAACACCCAGCACTCCAAGAATGACATTAAGTTCAGCTACAGTATCATCTCTAACAAGGGGTACCAACAATATCACAACGTGTTAACGTCTCTATAGAAAAATAGAGATCTAGAAAGGTTCAATAACTGTCTGTACAGGTATGAAAGTCTCACTTATACATTTGCTACTTTATTAATACTGTATGTAACGGATTTTCTGTCCTTGCCTGACCCACCCAATCTCACATTGGCCCCTGTGGTCTAACCAGTCCCCATTACATGGTAGTGTCTGGTGGTGCACCTGTTGGCAACAGGACTCCTGAGTCTCCCGCATGATGTTGTGTGGGGATTGCCAACCCAGACAGGCAACTGAGGTAGTGTGTGCGAGTCCTACCTATATCCAGTGCAGCGCCTCCACCTCATCAGGATCCCTGCGTCTGCATGGGGATGATTCTGATGAGGAACTCCTCTGTGGTGCCTTCCTCTGCAGAGTAATCCCAGACTCACACATGAGGGTATCTTTGATCAAGGTCATCTTTATTGCATGGTGATGTGGGCCAGCTGCCCCTCACAGCTAGCAGCTCAGCCGCTCATCTCACTGCTGCACTCCATTAGGAAGGTTCCTTCTCTAATAGAGTTGCTCTCCACCTCTCCCCTCAAGGGGATTCACCAGCCTGTCTGTCTGCTTGGAGCTGCACAGACTCACAGTTCTTGCATCAGCCTCTGCAACACTGTTGCAGACCTCCACATGACTCTCCTGAACAGAGTCAGAACACCAACAGGACTGAACTCTAACTTTAGGCAGTGATGTGTCTTATATCACCTCCAGAAACAGACACCCTCTGTGTTACTTCCTTTGGGACATATGACACCTCACCAGGGTCTGAGGGCTAACCTCCATGATGGTTACTGGCAACCCTGCATACTTACCAGGATTACTGCCAGCATGAAAGAGATATGTACACCAATTTTACACATGGCTACATGTATATAAAAGATGATCAGATAATTGTTGATCATCAGGGTGGACTTGGGGGACAGGGAGATTGCACATGACTACTCTCAGTTAGCTCTTTCAGAAGTTGTTCTAACTGTTAAAACCCTGTTGGGGGTTTTCTTGCCAGTATTCTTGCTCATGCGGAATGAGGGTTGGTCACAACGATGCTCTGAAACCTGTTTGTTATACATCCCAATGGAAAATATTATGGCTAAGGTGGTGCTATGTGATTCTACGTTTATGGAACGTCTGAATTTTCTTTTCCAAATTTCGCTTTGTTTATGTTAACCATCTGATTGCTGCAAATAATCCTGTGAACCGATCACCAAGACTGACACGCCTGTGCTGCCTGCAGAGATCCCTAAATGGAGGAAGGGAAAGAAACAAGGCACTTTGGATTTGATTTAAAGTCAAATTATTTTGCCAATTGATCGAAGTTTCGGCCTGTCGGCCTTTCTCAAGAAATAGCGGCATAATGAAAAGAACACAGGTGTCCTCTTAACCAGCAGTGTGCAAATACGGGGGCGCCCCCCCAGGGGTCGTTAAATTATTCTGGGGGCGCGGGGGCGGTTGCAGAGGCCCCCCGCTCTTCCCCAAGGCATTTAAATTAAATGCCGGGGGTTCGCGTGAGGCCTCTGTAACCTACTTACCGGGTTTCAGTAGTTTGGTGTGCCGTGTCGCCATGGCAATGTGGCGTCAAATGACGCCGCGGGGCCATGCGATGGGACGTCACATGACGTTGCCATGGCAACTGTCATGTGACGTCCGTCGCATCTGGCGTCATTTGACGCCGGTCAAACAGTAAG
Source organism: Ascaphus truei (assembly GCF_040206685.1). Classification (NCBI taxonomy): domain Eukaryota; kingdom Metazoa; phylum Chordata; class Amphibia; order Anura; family Ascaphidae; genus Ascaphus; species Ascaphus truei. Next base: position 417,944,744 of record NC_134485.1, on the reverse strand, counting down.
GGGGGCAGGAGTAGCTGCGGGAGCAGGCAGGGGGGCGCAGCTCAAAAAGTTTCAACTCCCCTGCTCTAAACCAGGGGTGCGCAAACTTCAAGCTGTGCCCCCCTGCCAGGGAGCTGCAGCGTTCATGCCCCCCCCCCCTCTGCAATGAATCGGCGTCAAATGATGTCGCTGGCCATGTGACGTCACGTGAGACACCACCGCGTCATATGACGCATGTTGCCATGGCGACGCATCGCCGAAGACCCGGCTGGCAGCAGGTAAGTTGAGTTACAGAGGCCTCACGCCTCTCCCAGCATTTAATTAAAATGCCGCGGGGAAGAGCGCTGGGCCTCTGTAACCGCCCGCGCCCCCTCTAGAAATTCTCCCGCCCCTCCCCCCCAAGTTTGCACACTGCTGCTCTAAACCAGAGTCACCAGTACCAGGTCTGTGGAGTAAAACAAAACATCACCACCAAATGAAATACAAAAGTGAAAATGACGCGACTATAATACCAGTCAGCATTTTTTTAGGACTCAAAACACTGATAATATACATCTAGGAATTATAGCTGGAGAGTAGAAGAAAGATTGCATTACTGTACTATTGGACGTTAGAGTCTTATCTCTTTGGGGCCGGGTCTCCTTTTAGCTTTTGTTGCACTTATTCCCAGTGTTGGTCATTTATTCACTGTGTATTGTCATTTTGTAAAGAAGTGCATACGTTGTTGGCGCTATATAAATAAAACTATACATACAAATAAATGATGCCCTCATAGGATGTGCACATCTGAACGAGGGGGAATTATTGTATTTAATATTAATATGGGCCATTTCCCCCTATTCCCACTTAATGTTATTGTAACAGTTTTTCTTCTACACTTCAGTAATATTTCTAGGTGAGCGTTACCTTTTATATAATCTGTGTTTCGAGTCCAAAAATGATGTTGACTGATATAATCCCGTCATTTTTACATTTGCCTGGTTATATTTACTTTAATGTCCTTTGGTTGTGATCTTTGTAATTAATGCGCACCGAAGATCAACCAAAGGTATAGTTGGGACTAAAATAAAATGTAGAGAGATGCCTCGCCCATTGCGGCCTAGCGTGGGATGCATACGTGATGACGTCAATGCAAACACCTTTTCCTGTCTTAACCCTTCTAGCATCGGCAATCTGGAAGCACCCGAGAGTCATCTGAATTCTGGAATTGCGATAACGTAGGAACACGGGTGGTAAATCGTTCCCATGGTTGCAGCCTTCCTGCTGACGACGCGTTTAGCGCTTCAATGAAGCAGAGAATGTAATCTCCCACTAGAAAACTAGCAGATGTTCCCTGAACTTCATCAGAGCCCCTGGAGTGTATGTATATATTTTATTTATATAGGGTCATTTATGTACTTGGCGCTTCACAGCAGTGATACATGTGACATAGTAATAATATAACGCATAATGGGAATAAGCGCGTCAGACATAAAAGTAACATTAAGAAAAAGGAATCCCCCACCCCAGAGAGCTTACAAGCTAAGTGCTTGCGGTGTGCTGGCTCTCAGTGAACGTCTTGAAGGCAACAAGAGGTAAAGTTGAAAACTGATTGTGCCTTTTCAGAGAGGAGAATAAAAGCCAGACGGGCCTGAAACGCCATCCAAACTAAACTAAAGCATCAGCCACTTTGCTTATGAACATATAGGATATGATAGGAGTCAATTGTCAAAAGATATATATTTTTTTACCAGGCATACAGTACATTTGAAGCTGGAGGCCAAGCAATATCCTACTTGTGTGTGTTTTTTTATATATAAATATATCAGTTTTGTACTATGAAAAAATACTTGGGGCATTTAAAAAAAACCTCAATTCTGAATGACCTTTTTAATGTGTTATAATGTAACTAGCATTTTTTGTGTCTATAGCAACCATTTGCAAAGTCACATCCCTTTCCTCGTCTGAAACGGGCTCTGCCACACCCCTTTTTGAGCTTGGTTCTCTCCCTAGCAGTGCACCAATTGTATCTAGTGACTGCCTGGTCACATGATCTTCCCCACAGAACTTTACATCTTTGGTCCTCATCTGCTGCACTGACAACCATTTAGTGAACCCCCCGAGCCGAATCTTCGCCGATCGATCACAGAAGAACGGATCGATCGGCAACTTAGTTAATTACTTATCATTGTGTGGATTGTATTGATGCCCATATTAAAGGGGAATTTAAAAAAACCACAGCTTGGACTGCGGCTTTAAAGTGATCTTCTCAGGGTACAAAAAACAAAAGAGGGAGGTGGGGGAGATTTTGGCAAAGGAGTAAGAATAGACGACAACATATCATAATTAAACATCAATCTCCATGTAAGGCTTGGTCCCCGCTGGCTGCTGCAGCGCTCGCTGTGGCGGGCGCTGCGGGGACAAGGGCCGCCCCTCAATGGCGCTGGGCCCGCTGCGAGGGGCGGCCGCTGTGCTGCTCAGCGAGTTTTTCAGACCTACATTAAAAGTGGGATTAGACCTAGCTACGGAGCGCTAAGCCACGCCCCGGCGGTTCAGCCAATGAGGGCGAACCTGCCGGGTGAAGTCATGGCCGCGCCCCTGTCACTCCCCCGTCACGCCCCCCCTGTCTTTTCCCCTGAAGCTCACTGCAGACCAGGGAACTCGGCTGGACGCGCCGCCAGCTCTGCAGCCGCGCGTGCAGCGCAGGCACTTAGGGCAGCAGCCTAAGGGAGTCAAGAAGTTAAACTCCCTTTCAGGGAAGGAAACTGCACTGGTGTCGGGTTTCATGCATGTGATGTGTGAAACTCCTGATTGAGCAGGGTGTAAAAGGCAGGAAATAGCTGTTTTTCAGTGTCCCTGTTGGAGTCTGTTGAGGAACACAGACAACAGAGCTCCTGCCCGCAGGGATCCAGGCTTGTTGACCAGAGGGTTTTGCCTGGGAACAGTGGGGAACCTAAAGCCCCACACAGCAGAGAAGCCTGCATGGATAGGGCAAAATACTTTCCTGGGAGCAGCAGGACTTCAAATCTTGCAGCTGGAGAAATCGGAGACGCCGGACCAGTATCAGTCAGATAAGACTATATATTGTTCCCTAATATTGTTGTTATACGTTTTGGACTGGGAACTGGCCTACCCAGCTAGTCAGATAGAAAGGGCCGGAGTAATGTTTACTTGGTCTCCTAACGTGGAGTAGGTGTTTATTTTATGATTTTGTGTTTTGCCTATATTTTGTTATTTTGTGGAGAAATAAAATCACTCGATATTTGGTTTACCCTAAAAATGCATGTGTGGACTCTTATCTGACCTCGCCTAAAGGCCGCTCCGTCACACTCCAGTATTAATATTGGTTAAAAAAACAGAACAATTAATACAATGTTTATTTCCAAACCAAGGACCCCAGGTTGCCTCTGCCACCCTAACCCCATCCGTGTAAGTCTAACCTATCACTACTATTTTTCTTTGATATGATAATGGGATAATACATTTTCCCACAGTTACATAGATATATAATATCTCTCTGGAGGGGGAAACCTTCCAGAGAAGCTGAAAGTGATGTTTTAACTCAGGGGTGAGCAAACTATTCCCCCTACCAGCTCTCCCTCCAACCCCCCCCCCCCCCCCCCGGCAGTGGCTCGGCTCCGGCGTCAAATGACACCGCAGGGTCATGTGACGTCACGTTGCCATGGCAATGCGATATCACGTGACCTCACAGTGTCATTTGACACCGAGTTCCCATGGCGATGCGTCGCCCGATACAAAGGTAAGTAAAGTTACAGAGGCTTCGCACGGTTCCCCAGGATTTAATTTAAATGCATTAGAGGAAGCGCGGGGCCTCTATAACCGCTGCACCCCCCCCCCCCCCCCCAGAAAATCTTGCGCCCCACAGTTTACGCACCGATGTTCTAACTTATCAGGTATGTCATGTCAAAAATGGTAATTTTCTAGGACATGATAGGGCCCAAATGGAAGCAAAGCCCCCTCAACTTCCGTTTATAAGCCGGGGGGGGGGGGGGGCGGGCTTGCGATCACTGCTGGAGTGACTGAAAATGCTAGCGATCCTGTGGTGTTAATTAGTAACGAGGCGGCCAAACTGCTTTCCATTCTTGTTCCCTTACGTAGATATATACACCCCATATATATGTGTGTGTATTTATGTATTGATGGTTAGTTGTGCAACTGCAAGGGTACACAGTACTTATTGTTGCACCAAATCAATGTAATATAAGTTACAGTATAAATCAGGGGTCTCAAATTCAGTCCTCTAGGGCCACCAACAGACCAAGTTTTATTGATATCCCTGCTTCAGCACAGGTGGCTCAATCATGAACCACCTGTGCTGAAGCAGTCGGGATATCCTTAAAGTGAATGTGATGCTGTCTTGGGCTGTCCGGGGTGGTGCTGACATAGCGTCTTATAAACCGTTTATTGTTTGCCGTGGGTGAGGGAGATAACTGTGTGTGGTGCCACTTAGCATAAGGATGGGGACCCAGAGGCAAATACGGGTGACTTCTTACCTCTATCGCTGGTCACCCCAATCCTATAGCACTGCTCCAGGCGGAGATACTGTGCTTGCTGTGCTGGTCCCGCCAGCCCTGGCGGCTGCGTGTGAGCAGCGTCTGCAGCGGCGGTAAGACCTCTCACACTCCCTCGCGGAGCGCTTCCTGGATCCTGATAAGGGATATTAAAGGATATCCTTAAAACCTGACCTGGTGGGGGCTTGAGGACTGGATTTTTTAATGCATCGTCCTTCAGAGCCAAGCGTTTGGTGCTAAGGATGCTGGGATATTGGGACTGTCTCCCAGATACAGACTTGAGACTTAAAAGCTGGCAATCCGGTGGCCCTCGAGGACCGAGTTTGAGACCCCTGGTAAGGTCGTCCATGGTCACGCAGACCGGGGCTTTCAGCGCCCGGCTCTCTTACACACCGGGACTTTAGGCTCAAATAGAGAGAAAAAAAAACATTCCAACAAATTGTCCTCGTGTTGTCTACAACGGTAAATACACAAGCTGCAAAACAGATGGTGAACCTTCTGCTGCCATAAAGCACGGGCCAAACGAGTAAATATTCAAACATACGCAGGTTTTCTCATTTTCATGGAGGATGTCGGAAGCCAAGAAATGCAATCGGACATGGTACAATAAAAAGTCTTGATGGTTTGTTGAAGCTGTTGAAGGTAAACATCATTTTATGGTATAAACATTTGTAATGTGAAAGACTGTGGCCCGTATTTTACCTAACTCGTGCGTGCAATGTGTGTGCAATGTGTATGCAATGCGTGTGCAATGTGTATGCAATGCGTGTGCAACGCGTGTGCAACGTGTATGCAACGTGTGTGCAATGTGTATGCAATGTGTATGCAATGCTTGTGCAACGTGTGTGCAACGTCTGTGCAACATGCCTCTTTTGGGGCCGGGATGTGTCTTATTGCAAAGCACCACTTAGGACAGGGGGGCTCAAATCCAGTCTTCAAGTCCCCCCAACAGGTCAGATCTTTAGGATATCCCAGCTTCAGCACAGGTGGCTCAGTCAGTCCCTGCTTCAGCACAGGTGGCTCAGTCCGACGCTTTGTAACTGAACTTTGTGTGAGCTTCAAAGTACCCTTTTCTACTATTTCCCCCTTTTATTTGCTGTTGCTGATTGTTATATGTTGTGTACTTTACCCTCCTATATTAAACCCCTTGTTTAATAGCTCTATGGTCGTGACTGAGTGTTAGTCCTCGTGATTTTATTTAACTTGTGATAGACTGTAATTAGCTTAGGGTACTTACTGGGAATTCTGGGACCCTGGAAGTTGGCTTGGATCCCATTATCCCTGGATAACAGTACAGGTAGAAACGCTAGTCATTGAAGTGGGATTGACGCCTTGTGTGAGTCAGGGATTACCAGGAGTGAGTGGGAGTGTACCTCGGGTGGGTCCTCTCATATCCCAGTGGGCTGTGTGATTATCTGAGTTAGCAGAGATCCCAATGCCCCAGAGACCACCCAGATATGAGTTTAGGCTAGAATCAATAAGGTGCGTGTACTAAGATTGTGTAACTTGTTGTGGCTCCCTGCAAGAGCCTGTAATCGATGAGATTGGGTGGGAGGTACCCCAGGTTTAAGAGCGTTGCTCTCGGGGAGTGTTCACCTTAGTTTTCCTGGGTGGTGATGCTACCGTCCTAGCAAAGTAAGGCTAGGAACTAGTTTCACCTGTTTCTTAGCCTCAGCCAGGCCTTTATAAGACCTCCACTTCATGCCTCATGTACCTGTTTATTGAGGTTCTGCCCTGTAGACAAGCTTGCTGCTGCCTGGTGCTATTCACCAGACCCTTTCGAACCTCAGTTCACTTGCCTCTCTCCAGCGCTGACCTCTGACTGTTTACTGACCATTGCTACCTGATTGTTGCCAGCCACTGGACATCAGCCTGTTTCCTGACTATCGCTACCCACCTGCTAGCCCCAGTCACTTGATTCCAGCCCCATGGTTGCTCCCCATGGCAGGTTGCAAGCGTCTCTTCTACACGTTGCGCCAACAAATGTCCTAATTTCGTTGCTAGATATAGGCCAAGAATGTTCGTCCCAATGCACATCAGTATAAATTTAAATACATAGTGTAACCCTCCCTACCCAGCTTCTAGGGAGACTACAGCGGTGTACTGGCACCTCAGTATAGGTTACCTTGGCTCAGGGTGCAGGCTGGTGAGGCAGCAAGGATGGAAAATAATGGGCGCCAGGAACTTTTGTAGTACAGTACAACAGTCTTTTATTCGTGTCCCCAGGCACGGGGATCGCTCACACGCACATACTGTAACAACGTTGTACTGTTTTTATAGCAGACATACATGAATACGGTGCTTTCATTAGTGCCCACTCTTAACACTGGAAGTGCATTGACTGAGTTGCTGTACTTGTGTGGGACCCGACCCCCCTTTGTTGCTTTGGGATCAACATCGATATTACCCTGGTTACACTAGGTCCTTTGCAAGTGACCCAATACCTTTGGCCGGTTTGGGAACTGTCACTTCCATACAGACTGATGAGGAATATTAATGCAGATCCGTGGTTAAAGCCGATCCGCCTACAGCCGGAGCCCTCATTCCTGAGGCCTTCTGTGGCATGCCATTTTCCTATCTTGTAGACATGTTGGAAAGCATTAGCCTTTTTCTGGGATCCTACCTTACAAGGGAACTGTCCCTATCGACAACATAATAAAGCAGGGGGGCCTGGTCTGTGCTATTACTTTATGAGCATTCTCCTTTACTCCCCGGAGGCTCCTCTCCTCTTGTCCTCCAGGAACCTGAGTTCAAGACCCTTCCCCCTATCTTTTATATCCCTTCTGACATCAGTATTCCTATGGTAATACAGGGTGGGACCCAACACACACTATCCCAGTATTAACTCCTCACAGCAACATGGCAACCCCATTGAGGGGGAGCTACATTAATAAATACAATTCAAAATATATGACCTCATGATATATGAATGAATAACCTCATGAGATATATATCTATCATGAGATCAATCATATATTGTGAGGTCTTGTGTGTATATGCGTGAATATCATACACCCAGAAGATCTGATATATAATTGCACTTGTCATTAGTCAATATATTTACATTTTTGTGTGTAGCAGGGTCCCCCCCGGCCCCCCTTACTTGTGTCCTGTTGTGGGGACGAGCGCGTCGCTGGGAGCTCCTGGCGACATCAGTGATAGGGCGCCGCCATCTTGTGCGCGTTCGCGCATGCGCGGTGCACGTTTGCAGTCGCAGTGGCCATTACATATAGCACAGGAAAGTGTAGGGAGGCAGGAAGGCCCCCTAGATGTTGCGCATGTGCAGGAAAGTGGCGCTGCGGCCATTAGTCTAGCGCAGGCGCAGATAGAGAGAGGTAGGCGGTCATTAGAGAGGCGCCCATGCGGTCCTCATAGGGAAAAGCCCCAGAGGGGACTACAACTCCCAGCAGGCTTAGAAGCAGGTGAGCCTTAGATTGCAGGCAGCCAATAGTGTTTACAGCTTCCCCTTCAGAGAGTAGATACATTGTATGGGCAATGTGCTATGAGTCAGTCAGGCTAAGGAGACAGTGGGGGAAGGAAGGGGGGCAGAGAGCTGCGAGCTTCTGCCCTAGGCCAGAAATCCCCCGGGCTAGAGCTGAGGCCCTGACACCCCCTAGTGAGGGTGGGTGTTCATAGGGACAGGCCCTTAGGTAAGGACCCTGTGCCCCTTCAGCTGTAGTTCCTTAGTGCAGGGACAGAGAGAGGCCCTGCTGCAGTTAATTTAGTGCAGGTACTCAGTGATAGTGTTTGCTGCATGTTCCTGTATGCTGTGTTGCTGATCCAGAGACTGTCCTTACGGTGGGATGTCCTGCTGGACCCCATCCCACGCGGAGGTACAGATCAGCGCTGGACCAAGCGGCGCCGGTAGACCCTTTGCGAAGACACCCATGTGCAGGGACACCTGGGCAGGTATTTACACTCTTCCACACGTGCACCAACGTTACCTTGCTCCTCACATGTGACAGGCCTGTTCACACACTTGGGTGGGCTTGGACTCTTTGGATACGGGGTTGGATATGGGCTAAGGCGGGTATAGCCCAGTTAGGGGCAAGGTTATAGCTGCCAGCTAGTGGCAGAGGGTGGCATATATTGTTGTGTATGCTGATGTTGTTGCACTGTTATATTATGAGACTGTGTGTTGTGGTGCTCGTCCAGTAAACCTTTTAGCCATAACCCTGGTGTATGTGGTTTCTGGGTGGGTTCCTATGTTAGGGCCATTCTACATTCCTTTAGAATCCTACATAGGTGGAGGCGCAGACCGACGAGAACGTTCCAGAGAAGCACCCCAGGTTCCCATCAGCGGAGGCTCAGGCCTCCTGTGAACCTGCAGGTATACGCACCACACCTGGTAACATATAGGTTCCCCCTCACATGCACTCTATATGCGATTGGGTGGGGGGAAACCTGTTACATGTGATTGCTGCTTCATTGTTTATTTATTAGTTGTAAAAATAACTCTGTATCCTGACTCTAGTGACTCATATGCACTTTTAACTATAACAGCGGCATTGGGCCACTGGATTATATTATGGAACACATCTATACTAAAGAGCAGAGCACCTGATGGATGAACATATTTTTGTGTCTAAGCAGTGTATAATAAATATGTGCCTGCCCAGGCGGGCTCACGCTTCTCCTGTTTCCTAATGTTTTGGGATTGGTGTAATAGCGGTTGATTCACAAGCTGAATAATTCGGATGATTCTGACAAGCAAAGAAGTGTAGAGATGCAGGAGATTAGTCCTGTGTTGCTGTTTCTGAGGCCCACAGTCACAAAGCTCTGTTACGTGACTTTAAGGATAGGCCTTAACCCCAGGGAACACAACATCCATCCCGCGAGCTCTGATTTACTGGCGGTTTGTGGGTTCAGGCCTTGGAACCTACGGTAAATTACAGCTGCTTCTGACTTGCCGGGGGCAGTATCTTGTGCGCGTCGTAACTACAAGCGTGTCAGTGTCTTGGAAGCGTGCACATTGGTCTCTATGGCAGTGGGTTCTTGGTTGAACATTTCCTTTTGCTTACCGATTAGCATGTTTCTGACCAATAATAGCACTCTGGACATGACAAAGAAAAGTTAAACTTCAACCATCCACCTCTGCAAGCAGAGAAAATCAATTAAGAAACTAGGACGGGTATCTGCCTCCTGTGAAACCAGGTTTAACCACTCCGCTTCTATAAAGCAGATGAATTTTCTTTCCTAGTATTTTTGTATTTTATTTATATTTATAGCAGCAATCTCTTCCTCACCCCCCCCCCTCACCCCCTCCCCTCACCCCCTCCCCTCACCCCCTCCCCTCACCCCATTTTGCATATTGATTCATTTACAGAATCTGAACTGGGGCTAACCCACTTTTTTTTTTTTTTAAGCTCGGGGTACCCTGGAATACTGTAATTATATATATTTTTGGTTTCTGGTGTGTTTCCTGGATATTCATAGATGGTTGCCGGAGTCTCCCAATCTCCGTGGGGGACCAAAGCCAAAATTGATTTTCTGAGTGGGAGAGAGAACTGGCAATTCGAAGGGTAAGTACTGTATCTCAAAGTATGGGGTTCTCAGAGCTAAAAAATAACATGGTTCAACTTCAGAAGACATCTGCTTTAAAAGGGCCCAAAAGCCTGCAGTAAAGTATTCACATAGCACCCCCTGCTGTTTATTTTCACTATGCTCAACCGCACCAGGCACTGAGCTGTTTTCTAAGCAGACTTCAAAACACATGTAACACACTTTCCCCACTCCCCCCAATCGCAGATAGGGACCATGTGTGGGAATACACCTGTGTTACCGTGTGTGGTGCGTTACCTGATTGGCTCACAGAAGGCCTGAACCTCCGCCGCTGGGAACCTGGGGTATACCTGATTCTTCGGATATAGCGCCTCCACCTGTAAGGGATCCCAACAGGGTGAGATGGTCCTCTTACAGGAACAAAAATAATAACGCACGCACACAATATATGCTAGCAACCTTTACTACAAGAGATAACCTTGGTTCTCTGTACCACACAGAAATATACATATAAACATATATAGAAGTTCACCCCACCGGATACCAACATGGGGGTCCCCCAAAGTACCTTGGGTGCTGGGCACCAATTCTCTGATGTCCCTTTCCCTTATGTCCGTGTCCACCCAAAGTGTTGGAGATAGCGCTATCCCGTGAAGTGTTAGTACACTGAATTAGATACCTGCCCGGGGGCTCAGCACGTCAAAACATATATTTCCTGGTGCAGGAACCCGGCCGCTCCATAGGGTCCCTGGCGTCACGTGGCCATCTGCCCCTAAGCCTTCTGGGGGCTGTAGTCCTTTGCAGAGCCTTATGTAATGGCGGCCACGTGCGCGATCGCAACTGCGCACGCGCAACTTAACAATGGCCGTCGCAACTCCCGATTGCTACTGCGCATGCGCGCGCATTTCCAAAATGGCGGCCCCCGCTAGCCGCTAGCACGCCTACTAGCCGCCCCCGATGCACCTCCAACACCCAGCAACCATAAAAAGGGTATCGCTGGAGCCAACAGGGGTACCGGGGCTACACACCTTATCGGTGAAGCTGCTTTATCCTGATCTTCTCAGCCGAGGCTTATTATGTCTCTGATTAGCAGCCATTTTACCACAGGTTTTGGGCTCACTATTTAGGAAAAAACCATCAAATAAGCTGGCTGGACAAAAAACTGGAGAGATAAAATCAGATACTCTATTGCACAGGGAAAAGCAGCACTTTTATAGAGAAATGCGGCATTGTAAGGGTAGTATAGCAAGGTAACTGGCATCAGAGAACAGTGACGTTACTGACTTCTGGACTGAGCCTTTATTTGATTTCAGTGTGCTCTTTTGTTGCCGTGAGAACATATGCTGCTACTGTTTGTTCCATTGAATGTTGGTGTCCGCCTCTCGCTATTCTAGAACAGAAAGGAAAATACTGTAGGAAAAAAAAAACCCCAATTGGGAATACAATATTGGAAATGGAGTGGCAGTACAGTAAGTTACTATACACATGTCACGATTATCTCTAAGGCCTTGATTATACCGGCGGCCTGGCGTGCGCTCTCCCTCCGGGCGATGCGCCACCCGAAACTTGCACTGCAGGCAGGAGGCGACAGGGAGGCGTGGCCATGACGTCACGTGAACGGTTCGCCCTTATTGGCTGAACCGCTCACGTGACGCGGCCGTTGCTTGGAGAAAATCAATTTCCCAGATCTGCTCTAAATTCGCACTCTTGGCCGCTTTGTTCGCGCGCGCAGTTGAAACCATGGATTTGTTTTGGCGTCGTGCGGCCGACCACTTTGGGTATAAGCATGGCCTAAGGCTGCGGTCCCAGTGGCTGCTACAGTGCACGCCTCGGCGTGCGCTGTGCGTTCAACCTCCGCTCCCCCAGTCAGGCTGGTCCTAGTTAGTACCCTGTCGCGCACCTTTCCCCTGCGGTGCGTGACAGGTTTTCAGGCAGGCAGGGAAATTTGATTTCAAAGTTTGCGACGGAGGCGTGGCCACGCCCCCGCCTCAGCCAATGAGAGCGAACCAGCCGCGGGATGTCATGGCCAAGCCCCCGCAAACACACCGCCACGCCCCCTCCCGTCGCAAACCTTCCCTCTCCCCTCAGACCGCTGATCGCGGTGTAGCGCTGTGCACGCACCGCCCCCCCAGCCGGGCGCGCGTGCCACAGTGATGACTGGGGACTCACCCTAAGGCAGCGAAGAAGAGAGGAAGTAGAAAAACAACCAACCCAACCCAAGCCAGGAGCTCAGTCTGTGGTGAAATAAGCTAGACGTTAAATTGAACTCTTCATCAAGGATGCAACCTGCAAATTAACCGCCATGGTAGCCATAATGTTTAGCAGTGAAGATTCTGACTATAAATATCCCCAGTGATTGTTTTCCCAGCTCTGTAATTGAGTTACGGTTTCATACGCGGTGTTATCACCTTTCCCAGCGTTTCACAGGCTGCACGTGGCGTACAAGAAACATTATTATGGCAAAGTTAACATTGAAAAGAGAAATGCAGCCCATGCGCTCAAAATGCTTTCGCAGTAAAACGTTGTTTTTATTTACCCACGGGATCTGTAAAACAAACTAACAACAGAAAAATCCATCTTCACAGAAAGAAAGGACAATTGTGAATGCAGTGTTACCCCGGTGTGTCCCCCAGTGGGGTATACAGCGAGAACGTTTTGGGTCTCCAAATAGGACCCTTTGTCAGCATAGAGGATTCAGCCAAAAGTTAACATTGGGAGAAAAGAAGCCTTATCATGCAAAATGTACAATGTAACTGAATGGATTCGGTCACTTAGATTGTAAGCTCTTCAGGTACAGACTGTTTTCATCCAGTGTTTGCTTTTATTTGGTGCACTTCTCCCCATTTGTTACTTTATAATGTGTAATGGATTTTCTGAACCGGCCTGACCCACCCAATCTCATATTGGCCCCTGTGGTCTAACCAGTCCCCATTACAGTGTGATGTCTGGTGGTGCACCTGTTGGCAACAGGACTCCTGAGTCTCCCGCATGATGTTGTGTGGGGATTGCCAACCCAGACAGGCAGCTGAGGTAGTGTGCTTGAGTCCTACCTAGATCCAGTGCAGCGCCTCCACCTCATCAGGATCCCAGCTTGAGCTTGTGGATGGTCCTGGTGAGGAACTCCTCTGTGGTGCAGCCCCCTGCGTAATCACTCCATACTTACACACGAGGGTATACTTGAACAGGAACATCTTTATTGTTGGATGTGGCTAGCTGCCCTCCACAATGAGTGTATTTAGCCACACATGATTGTCCAGCGGCTTCCCTCTGAAAGGTATATTCCTCCTTGATTAGGGATTCCCTATCCCCGTAGGGATATCTACCCTGTGCCAGGTCCCTGGTCACAGTCTCATAATTCCGCAGCGTATAACATAATCACTCCTACAGCCTAGCAACAACTTCTGAACTCCTAACTTTTGGTCAGTGCTGTGCCTTATGTATCCTCTGGGGGCTGACACAACTCTGACATCACCAACCATGGAGTCAGGGACTGTGACCACTCCCATCCATACATAGGGCACCTCACCAGGGTGTGAGGGCAAACCTCCATAATTACTGCTGGCATGCCCTTAACTTACCAGGCCTTACTGTCAGCAGGAGAGATGACTGCAGCCATTTTACAGCATGGCTACAAATGTATGACTGATATCCTGGAAAAATTGCGACCCCAAAATCTTCCCCTGGAAAGAAAAATGCTTACTCCACAATATACAGTACACACTAGGGTATATGCTGCAATTTGGCAGTAGCGTGTTCATTTCACGCTATGGGAATCTGCTGCATTTTGCAATCATGTATCAAAGTGATTTCCCCCATCTTAACTGCTCTGACATCAGAGCGGTTTCAGGAATGATTAAAGGGGCAGTCCCACATAGTTGGCCAAAACAAAAAATGTAAACAACTTGTGTAAGTAATTGCTTTCTTTGGAAATATGCAGACACCCGTAAAGGGAAACGTGTCGTTATCTGACAATTACTTTTAGTTGCTGGGCTCGTGATGGCATCTTCATTACTTTGCAAACAAAGAAGAAACGTAATTTTTAGCTTACTTTTTTTTTTTACATTTTGAAATGTTATTTATAAAATTATTTTTTTTTACCAGGAAGTAATACATTTAGAGTTACCTCTCGTTTTCAAGTATGTCCTGGGCATAGAGTTATGATGACAAATACATGGCTATGTTAAATGAACGGAGGTTGTACGTTATACTTGCAGACATTGCACGCATAGTTAGAGATTATATATGTATGGGGCGTATGTAACAGTTACAGAAAATATAAAAATGTGAGGAAGCGGAACTCTTGAAAGGACTTAGACTGGTGGCGGCTTTGAAAATCTCTGGTAGGTTCTTCCAGCCATGAGGTCAGGGCTGGCGTGATGGCGGTGCAGTCGGTGCCACTGCACCGAACCTCGTGGTTACAGAGGCCCTGCGCCCTTCCCCACAACAAGTAAACTGATTGTCGGGGTCAAGCGCGGGCGCCTGTGTAACGCTTTTTCCTTCTCCTACGCGATCTCTTGCTGTGAACATCCCTCCTCATGGCATCGCATTTGCCAAGGCAACAGGACGTCACGCCATGATGCAGCGTCCCATTGTCATGGCAATGTGACGCCATTTGACGTTGCATCGCCGTGAGGAGGGATGCTGACTGCAAGAGAGAGCACAGCATGAGGTAAGAGGCTCTGCACCACGAGCCCCGCAATTTTCCTAGCCGGCCCTGCATGAGGTGCACGGTGAGAGGAGCGGCCGGACTCTTTGTTGAACCTTGGGACTGTGAACAGTTTTTTGGAGTCGGATCTCAACTGGTAAGAGCTGTATGTGGTAAGGGTGAGGAGCTTGCTAAGATAGGCAGGTAGCTTGCCCAGAAAGTATTTGAAGGCAAGACAGGAAAGCTGAACTTTGCGCCTGGACTAAAGGGATAGCCAAGCTTGTTCTTGTAGCATTTCGCAGTGATGTTGGAAGATCTTTGAATCTCCAAGAAACTACAACAGACAGTCTTCTCGTGAATGAGATTAGACTGTGAAAGAAAACTAAAACATTCGATTACCAAGAAAAAGTATATTTTAAAATACGTCTGATTTATTTTATGTAGCTAGGTCCCCCTGGGTCCCCTTTTCGCTCCTTACCGTCCGATACAAAATGGAGGCATGTGGGGGCTGCGGCTGGTGCAGGGCGCTTGTGCGGGCATCGCGGGAGGCGGGTCAGTGTCCACAGGTATTCAGGAGGGCGAGCGGTTCGCCGGAGACTCCGGTGACTCCCTTTGCAGGGCGCCGCCATTTTGTAATTGATTGCGCATGTGCAAGTGTCGTGCATGTGCAGTAGGATCGCACGAGAGGTGGCCATTAGGGAGAAGGGCTCTGCGGGAACTACAAGCCCCAGAAGGCACTGGAGCAGCTAATCACCTATTGCGAGAGAGCCAATAGGGCTGCAGCTTCCCCTGCAAGGGGATATTGATGCAATACGCGCTGGAGACCCGCCAGTCAGAGCTAGGACAACAAAGGGGTAGGTTATGTGTGAAGGTGTCCGTGACACCTGCACTAGGCCAGATACCCCCTATTAGGCTCCAGCAAGGCCCCGACTCCCCTCAGCTTGTGGTTGCTGCAGGGACAGGCCCATAGATAGGGCACTGCCCCCTGTAGCATAATAGGGAGGGACACAGCCAGGACGTGGCTGCATCCTGACATCCAGTGGTCTGGGACCAGGTCACCACCTCCAGCAAAGGACACTCTTCATGGTGACACCGTCCAGGCGGGAAACCACCCAACATAGAGGCGGAGGCTTCGCGGTTCAGTACTCCGGATCCGTGGATCCCATCTTCATCTGCGCGCCCGGGTATGGACACACCCGGCAGGTACCCAACTCACCAGTGCACCAACTCAACACTTTAGTGGGGCAGCGCTGTCTCACACATTTGGGTGGGTTGGCTCTTGGGGGACACTGGGACGGTCCGGTGCCTGTAGCACTTCAGCATATTGGGGAAAACCCCACCGGGGTATGGGCACGGTGTTGGGGAGGCACGGTGAGGGGTTACGGCCTTGTGAGGTCTGTGAGGGTGTATATAATTATTAGTATTGTTTATGCTGTGTATAGTAAACTGTTATGCTTTACACGTATGCATTCTTTATTGTCCTGTAACGGGGTCATTCCACACAGTAAAGGTTAAAGGTTAAAAATGTAGAACTTCCTGTTCATTTTTCTTTTCAGCCATCATTAGTAAGGCTGAAATATTTTTTAGCACTCATGCTTCATCCTGTTTACTTGTAGATGGTGGAGAAAATGTCAGCCATCTTAATTTCACCCAAAAGTCTATGATTTTAGAGCCAGATATCTCCGGATTGCAACATCATAAATGGCGCTATATAAATAAAAAATATCATAAAAACAAATAGGAAAATCTCACATTAAAAAGCACAAGGATCTCTATTCAAAGGCAAAAAAAAAACATATATATATATATATATACCCTATTTCCTCCATTCTAAGACGCCATCGATTCTAAGACGCACCCTTGATTTAATAAAAAAAATTGAGGGAAAAAAAACCACTATATTAAATGTGCAGAATTTTTTTCGGGAGAGAGAGAGAGAGAGGGAGAGGGAGAGCGGGGGGGGGGGGGGAAGAGAGGGAGAGTTGGGGGAAGAGAGAGAGAGGGAACAGAGAGGGAACAGAGAGGGAAGAGAGAAAGAGAGGGGGGAAGACAGAGAGAGGGGGGAAGAGAGAGAGAGAGAGGGGGGAGGAGAGAGAGAGGGGGGGAGAAGAGATAGAGAGAGGGGGGGAGAGAGAGGGAAGAGAGAGGGAAGAGAGAGAGAGTGGGGGGGAAGAGAGAGATAGGGGGGGAAGAGAGAGAGAGAGGGAGAATTGGGGGGAAGAGAGAGGGAAGAGAGAGAAGAGAGAGAGAGGGGGGAAGAGAGAGAGAGAGGGAAGAGAGAGAGGGGGGAGAAGAGAGAGAGGGGAGGGGGGAGAGAGAGGGGAGGGGGGAGAGAGAGAGAGGGGGAAGAGAGAGAGAGCGGGAAGAGAGAGAGAGAGGGAGAGTTGGAGGGAAGAGAGAGGAAAGAGAGAGAGGGGGAAGAGAGAGAGAGAGGGGGGGGTGAAGAGAGAGAGTGGGGGAGAGAGAGAGAGTGGGAAGAGAGAGAGAGGGGGGAAGAGAGAGAGGGGGGAAGAGAGAGAGGGGGAAGAGAGAGAGGGGGAAGAGAGAGAGGGGGGAAGAGAGAGAGGGGGGGAGAGAGAGGGGGGGGAAGCGAGAGAGAGGGGGGGTGAAGAGAGAGAGGGGGGGAGAGAGAGGGACAGAGTGGGAAGAGAGAAAGAGAGACAGAGGGGGGAAGAGAGCGAGCGAGGGGGGAAGAGAGAGAGAGAGAGAGAGGGGGGTGGGAGGGAGAGTTGGGGGGAAGAGAGAGAGAGAGTGGGAAGAGAGAGAGAGGGGGGAAGAGAGAGAGGACGGGGGAAGAGAGAGAGGGGGGAGAGAGAGAGGGGGGGAAGCGAGAGAGAGGGGGGGTGAAGAGAGAGAGGGGGGGTGAAGAGAGAGGGACAGGGGGGGAAGAGAGAAAGAGAGACAGAAGGGGGAAGAGAGAGAGAGAGGGGGGGGAAGAGAGAGAGAGGGGGGGAAGAGAGAGAGAGGGGGGAAGAGAGAGAGGGGGGGGAGAGAGGGAGGGGGAAGAGAGAGGGGGGAGAGAAGGGAGAGAGAGGGGGAGAGGAGAGAGAGGGGGGAGAGGAGAGAGAGAGGGGGGAAGAGAGAGAGGGGGGGGAGAGAGGGAGGGGGAAGAGAGAGGGGGGAGAGAAGGGAGAGAGAGGGGGAGAGGAGAGAGAGAGGGGGGAGAGGAGAGAGAGAGGGGGGAGAGGAGAGAGAGAGGGGGAAGAGGAGAGAGGGGGGAGAAGAGAGAGAGAGGGGGGAGAGGAGAGAGAGGGGGGGAGAGGAGAGAGAGGGGGGAGAGGAGAGAGAGGGGGGGAGAGGAGAGAGAGGAGGGAGAGAGGAGAGAGAAGGGGGGAGAAAGGAGAGAGAGGGGGTGGCAGAAAGGAGAGAGAGGGGGGGGGCAGAAAGGAGAGAGAGAGAGAGGGGAAAGAGGGGAAAGAGGAGAGAGAGGAGAGAGAGGGGGGAAAAGAGGAGAGGGGGGAGAGAGAAGAGAGAGAAGGGGGAGGGAGGGAGAGAGGGGAGTGGGGGAATGGGGGAGAGAAGGGGGAGAGAAGGGGGAGGGGAGAGAAAGGAGAGAAGTGGGAGAGAGATTGGAGGGAAGGGGAGAGAATGAAAGGTCACACACACACAAACACAGAGAGACACATACACACACAGAGAGACACACACACATACACTGAAAGAGAAAAACACAGAGAGACAGAGACAGACACGGGGTGGGGGTGGCTTGTGGTGCCGGCAGCACAGCTGTGAGTAGCAGAGGCAGACAGAGGGAACGAGGGGCATGCAGCAGCCACACACTGCCGAATGAATCTCTCCTGTGTGGGGGCGGCACTTCCAACGAGCAGAGCGGGGGAGGAGGGGGGCTTGTGGTGCATGCAGCCGAACATACATTGCTCCTTTGGGGACCAGCACTTGGAGCAGGGGGGGTGGGGGGGGGGGGCTTGTGAGTAGCAGAGGCAGACAGAGGGCTTTTGGGGCATGCAGCCACACACTGCTAAATCAATCTCTCCTGTGTGGGGCCGGTAATTCCAGCAAGGGGGGGAGCGCGGGGCATGCAGCAGAACATACACTGCTCCTTTGGGGACCGGCACTTGGAGGGAGGGGGGGTTTGGTGGCAGAGTCGCGGGGCATGCAGCGGGACACACTGCTCCTCTGTGTGGGGGGGCGGGGGTGGCAGAAACGCAGGGCAAACGCTGAAAGCTGCTGTGGCTTCTGCAGCGCCCCCTGGCTGTTTTTTGTGTTTTTTTTTTTGAGTACATCGATTCTAGGACGCAGTCCCTATTTCAGACACGTGAAAAAGGGAAAAAAAGTGCGTCTTAGAATCGAGGAAATACGGTATATATATATATATATATATATATATATATATATATATATATTGTGACAAACGCCCCTCTTTTGTAATGCTGACGTCTGTCTAGGTTCTTCCCGACACAGTCTTCTAGGGTTAATTATACAACAAACAGGATCATGCAAAGTATTATGCTGCTTAACTCAGGCTTCTGCCTGCTTTATTTTCATCCAAGTAAGGTACTGCAGCTTTAACATGTGAAGGTTAGAGGTACTCAGATACTTTCATTCAGCAGTTCACATATTTCAGTGTTACAATATTTCCCACACTGTTATTTCAAGAAATAAAACCAAAATCATATAAGCAAAATCCTATCCCTTTCAGGGATCTAACTACACATCAGAATCAGTCTCTCTAACAGCTGCTGGCCAACTAAACTGGTTCCCCAGCTTAAAACAATGCTCTCTCATTTAGGGTCACAAGATACAGCACAGTCTTTTAGCAACAGCAGTAACCATTTGTTTTGTCTTATCTGTTCGTGGTGTCCAGGAAAATCCTCTGGTACTGTGATACGTGGAGGGGCCGTCAACCCCGACACTGGAAACAGGGGAGCAGCGATACCCCCAGCCTCCAGGCTCTAAGGAGAGAGAGTGAAATGCAAAACCTCTCTGCTCTAAATACCTGTGCATGTGATTAGAAGAGCAGGTGAGGGAGAACTAGAGCCATTGTAATCTGTGGTCTGGATTTTCCATCCAGCTGCCTGAGTAAATGTGAAGCTGTGGAATGGATCATTTTTAACTATTCCTGCACTTTCTGCTCTAAAATGGGGCAGAAAGCTGCCTAACATCTTTGGACTATGTCACATATCCCCCTCCCCAGCTCACACCTACTGGGGTGAGCGGCCATGGACCTCACTGGGGTGAGCGTCCTACCTGAAATACTTGAGCTAACTCCTCAGTACAACATTAAGTATTCACATGATACGAATATGAACTTTTTCCATGGCAATTATGGACAATAGGTTTCGTCATAAGAGACTATACTTGGCAAACATATTTTGTTGCTCTCTATTAGGGAACTATTTTGAAAAATAAGTGTCTAGCACACATTCTTACAACCCAGGATATGCTAAATATATTCACAAAACCAAACAATTTCTATTATCTCCCTGGGTTTTTCTACTGTAGAATATGAACCTCATTATATATTTACCAACCGAAAGGGCCATCAACCCTGTATATTAATTTGTAGTTCAGCTACATTTTCAACACAGAGAACCAATATAACACTGTAACATTGACAAAATGCTTATTCTAGAGGCCTAATATACCTTAACTACAATAGCTTATTTGCATAGTTAAGTGTCCGTGACATAGTCCACACGTGTAATAAAAAAAAATATCGGTCAATTCCCCAAACACATTTTTTTTTTCTTTGACTTCCAGTCCATTACATTTCCTGACTTTATTTCATAGGCCGCTGCAAACTGCAAATGACTGGACTGTTTCTTTAGCTTCTGACGGAACTCTGGGGCCGGATAGTCTTTGTCTTTATATTGTGGCCCAGAGTGGCGAGATCCGGAAAAATTCAAGGCCAGCGTTGACCTTCGTCGCTTTTGATTTGCGACCTTTGAACCTTTATGGTACTTAGAAGATGAAGCACTGATTACCTGGAGCACCTTCACCTTGATGGGGCTCTCACTAACTCCGGCTGTACCCTGTGGTATTTTATCTTTGCAGCCGGCAGGCATGTAGTCTTGGACCTCTCTTTCCTGAGGTCTACATTTATTCAGGCGGAAGTTTTTGTTTTCTGTTTGGGTTCAAGGTGCTATTGCATCCACACTTCACACATTCTCTGTGTATGCTAGAAGCACAACTGATATACACAGTGGGACAGACTTCACTCATAGCATCTGTACTTTAGTTCAGCTGGGCGGCCATTTTAAACCCCCGCATTTATTTGCAAACCCACAGACTTTTTAGTGTCGATCCGCATTCTCCACCATATGTGACAAACGCCCCTCTTTTGTAATGCTGACGTCTGTCTGGGTTCTTCCCGACACAGTCTTCTAGGGTTAATTATACAACAAACAGGATCATGCAAAGTATTATGCTGCTTAACTCAGGCTTCTGCCTGCTTTATTTTCATCCAAGTAAGGTACTGCAGCTTTAACATGTGAAGGTTAGAGGTACTCAGATACTTTCATTCAGCAGTTCACATATTTCAGTGTTACAATATTTCCATGGCAATTATGGACAATAGGTTTCGTCATAAGAGACTATACTTGGCAAACATATTTTGTTGCTCTCTATTAGGGAACTATTTTGAAAAATAAGTGTCTAGCACACATTCTTACAACCCAGGATATGCTAAATATATTCACAAAACCAAACAATTTCTATTATCTCCCTGGGTTTTTCTACTGTAGAATATGAACCTCATTATATATTTACCAACCGAAAGGGCCATCAACCCTGTATATTAATTTGTAGTTCAGCTACATTTTCAACACAGAGAACCAATATAACACTGTAACATTGACAAAATGCTTATTCTAGAGGCCTAATATACCTTAACTACAATAGCTTATTTGCATAGTTAAGTGTCCGTGACATAGTCCACACGTGTAATAAAAAAAAATATCGGTCAATTCCCCAAACACATTTTTTTTTTCTTTGACTTCCAGTCCATTACATTTCCTGACTTTATTTCATAGGCCGCTGCAAACTGCAAATGACTGGACTGTTTCTTTAGCTTCTGACGGAACTCTGGGGCCGGATAGTCTTTGTCTTTATATTGTGGCCCAGAGTGGCGAGATCCGGAAAAATTCAAGGCCAGCGTTGACCTTCGTCGCTTTTGATTTGCGACCTTTGAACCTTTATGGTACTTAGAAGATGAAGCACTGATTACCTGGAGCACCTTCACCTTGATGGGGCTCTCACTAACTCCGGCTGTACCCTGTGGTATTTTATCTTTGCAGCCGGCAGGCATGTAGTCTTGGACCTCTCTTTCCTGAGGTCTACATTTATTCAGGCGGAAGTACCGCTGGATAACCAGTGACGCATTTCTCAGGGTTTGATAGCGAATCCTGTTCTGTGTCATCCTAGTCAGAGACTGGATTTTTATAGTTGCTCCTTTCATAATGAGGAACCTGTTTCGTACCATGCGGGCACGGTAGAATGATTGAAGAACACAGGCTGCTTTATTCCGGTGATTGAACCGACGAATTTTCATCCCTCTGTAGGCAGCCTGTAGGATGATAGTTGCGGCGCGTTTACGCCGATAATTTTCTCTTTCCCTTCTTCCTTGGACAAGAGCTTTGCAGTGCTTCTGAATTATTCTAATGCTTTTCTCCTTTTTCAAAATGTTAAGTTCCTCCACGAGAGAATTCTGTTTTGTGCATACATGTCGCAATTCTGTTCTCAGAGCGTCCATTTCTTCCTGGTGCTGGCTCTGAGTGTGCATCAGTGCTTCCTGCACTTCTAATTTTTCCTGAGTCAACTGTTTCTTTACTTTTTCTGCTTGGTCAGTCAAATCTGAATTTTCCAATTTCAGAGTCTCATTTTCTTGCTTTACAGTCTCTAACTCACTTAGGGCATTCTCATGGGTTTGCTTCAACATTCCCAGCTCTGTGTTCAGACCGTGGCCCTCCAGGCGTAAGTGTTGCACATCTGTGCTGAGCGCATGAACCTCTTGTAGAGCCTTCCCGTATTTCTGTTTTAGGATAGCAATCAATTTGTCAGACTTAATCTGTTTTTCATCCATGGTGGCAATTACGGTGTTGGCCTTTTCCAGATTAGTCGTCACCTCTTCCAGCTCACTCCGTAAGAGAGACTCTGTTTTCTTCAAAGCCTCGTGCTCTTGTAAAGCTGGAAGTATACACCTCTGTAACTCGGCGTTCGCTTCTCGCTCCTTGTTCCAACATTCTCGCACCTTATTGTTAGATTCTTGCTCCTTCTTCCAACATTCTCGCTCCTTCATCAATCCCTGCCGCAGGACTTCATAATCATGGCGGGCAGCTTGGAGTGCAGAAACCAAAGCCTCTTTATCCTGGTTCAAGGATTCAGCTTCCCTTTGCTCCTCCTTTTCCTTTGCCACTGTTCCCGTGACAATTCTGCCGGTCACTCCGGTCTGCAGCACATCTCGGCGCCTTTCTGACGCATGTCCTGACAGCGCAGGTTCAAGTGACTCGGTCACTTCCCCTGTGACTTGAGGAACAGTTTTCTTTTTCTTCTTTCTTTTTGCTTTATTAGCTCCAGAGATATCAGTGGTACTGGGCACACGCTCACTGGTATCAGCTTCCACATCTTGCTTGCACTCATAGGGCGTTGCTTGTTTTTGCAGCTGTTTGTCTTTGAAAATTTTGGGGCACACATCTTCCATGTGACCTACTTTATGACAGGCCCAGCATACTAAATTCATCTGTGGGTACGGCTCTCCTCCAGGGGCCACATACGAGTCGCCATCATCATCATCATCATCGTATGGCCTGAAGGGACACTGTTTTTCATGATTATGTACATTACAAAACAAACATTTCACGTCGGCCATTTTAGAAACCCGGCAGGGACAATCTGCTAGCTGCAATTTCACTCACTTCAGCAACTTGCATACAGCACTTGCTAGCTGCAAATTCACTCACTTCAGCAAAAGGCATTAGCTTTGCAAACAGCACTGGCTGGATGCAATTTTTTTTTTTCTTCAGCAAAACATTTTGGTTTTCTGTTTGGGTTCAAGGTGCTATTGCATCCACACTTCACACATTCTCTGTGTATGCTAGAAGCACAACTGATATACACAGTGGGACAGACTTCACTCATAGCATCTGTACTTTAGTTCAGCTGGGCGGCCATTTTAAACCCCCGCATTTATTTGCAAACCCACAGACTTTTTAGTGTCGATCCGCATTCTCCACCATATGTGACAAACGCCCCTTTTTTGTAATGCTGACGTCTGTCTGGGTTCTTCCCGACACAGTCTTCTAGGGTTAATTATACAACAAACAGGATCATGCAAAGTATTATGCTGCTTAACTCAGGCTTCTGCCTGCTTTATTTTCATCCAAGTAAGGTACTGCAGCTTTAACATGTGAAGGTTAGAGGTACTCAGATACTTTCATTCAGCAGTTCACATATTTCAGTGTTACAATATTTCCCACACTGTTATTTCAAGAAATAAAACCAAAATCATATAAGCAAAATCCTATCCCTTTCAGGATCTAACTACACATCAGAATCAGTCTCTCTAACAGCTGCTGGCCAACTAAACTGGTTCCCCAGCTTAAAACAATGCTCTCTCATTTAGGGTCACAAGATACAGCACAGTCTTTTAGCAACAGCAGTAACCATTTGTTTTGTCTTATCTGTTCGTGGTGTCCAGGCAAATCCTCTGGTACTGTGATACGTGGAGGGGCCGTCAACCCCGACACTGGAAACAGGGGAGCAGCGATACCCCCAGCCTCCAGGCTCTAAGGAGAGAGAGTGAAATGCAAAACCTCTCTGCTCTAAATACCTGTGCATGTGATTAGAAGAGCAGGTGAGGGAGAACTAGAGCCATTGTAATCTGTGGTCTGGATTTTCCATCCAGCTGCCTGAGTAAATGTGAAGCTGTGGAATGGATCATTTTTAACTATTCCTGCACTTTCTGCTCTAAAATGGGGCAGAAAGCTGCCTAACATCTTTGGACTATGTCACAATATATACAGTATATATATATATATATATATACCAACCATAATACTGAGTTAAGTTATGGTGAGTAAAAAAAGTGACAAAAACCCTCCACAGCAAAGCAAATATGCAAATGTAAATACAACCGTATGCTCATCTGCATGTCTTAGGCAGGTCTGCAACCCCGCCTTTCCCCATTATCACCCAGCACACAGCACTTCCACTGCAGCAAGGGATTCTGGGAAATGACATGCAAATGAGCACACAGTGCCACTTTTTGCTTCAAAAACCATTTTTAACATGGTTCCCTATAGGCTATATCTACTATATATTTGTGAAATCACTGTATGTCTGCGTCCCAAGGGTCAATCGCATTGGACCTTGGGCCTGTCACTCCTGCTCAGGCCATGCCCGCCCCCGCACACCTCTCATTGGCCTACGTCCAACACCAATGCCACACTGTCCCACCCCTCACTGACTCTCATTGGCCTGCGTCCAATGCCCGCCCCCGCACACCTCTCATTGGCCTGCGTCCCACCCCTCACTGACTCTCATTGGCCTGCGTCCAATGCCCGCCCCCGCACACCTCTCATTGGCCTGCGTCCCACCCCTCACTGACTCTCATTGGCCTGCGTCCAATGCCCGCCCCCGCACACCTCTCATTGGCCTGCGTCCAACACCAATGCCCTAATACTTCCACACTGTCCCACCCCTCACTGAGTTTTGGGAACGCTGGGGCCACGCTTCACAGCTATCAAAACCTTCACGTCTGCTACCACAGACTGCCGAATCAGGTACAGCAGTGTTTCCCAAACTGTGCGCTGCGGCTTGGCTAGAGGGGCGCCGCGATCAGGGCCGCCAGCAGCGGGAAACAAGGGCTGCTAGCTCATTTAAAAAAAAAAAAAAAACCTCTGAGGGGAAGCAGAGGAGCGGTCACGTGACTGCTCCCATCCAATGGGGCTGCAGCCTGCCCGGCATTGCAACTGCAGAGCCACCAGACAGCAGCAGCACCAAGGTGTGTGTGTGTGTGTGTGTGTGTGTGTGTGTGTGTGTGTGTGTGTGTGTGTGTGTGTGTGTGTGTGTGTGTGTGTGTGTGTGTGAAAAACGGGCTGCAGGGTGTGTGTGTGTGTGTGTGTGTGTGTGTATGTGTGTGTGTGTGTGTGTGTGTGAAAAACGGGCTGCAGGTGTGTGTGTGTGTGTGTGTGTGTGTGTGTGTGTGTGTGTGTGTGTGTGTGTGTGTGTGTGTGTGTGTGTGAAAAACGGGCTGCAGGGTGTGTGTGTGTGTGTGTGTGTGTGTGTGTGTGTGTGTGTGTGTGTGTGAGAAAAACGGGCTGCAGGGTGTGTGTGTGTGTGTGTATATATGTGTGGTGTGTGTGTATATATGTGTGGTGTGTGTGTGTGTGTATATATGTGTGTGTATGTGTGCTGTGTATATATATATATAATGTGTATGTGTGGTGTATATATATGTGTGGTGTGTGTGTGTATGTATGTATATATAGATATATATATGTATGTGTGATATATATATATATATATATATATATATATCACACATACATATATATATATATATGTGTGTGTGTATATATGTATGTGTGGTGTATATGGATGTGTGTGATGTGTGTGTGGTGTGTGCGTGTGAATATATTTATCAAAGTTGCACAATGTTAATAAATAATTTATTCTCACATGTCTTTTTTTTCATTTTTAAATATTATATAATACACACACACACACACACACACACACACACACACACACACACACACACACACACACACACACACACACACACACACACACACACACACACAGCTACCAAGTGACAAACACACACAGTGATACCCGCCTACCAAGCGCGCTTGCTGTCTCCTCTGCCAGGACAGCGAAAAGCTCCTGGTAGAGCGAGCGGCAGCAAGCAAGAGCGAGCAGCAGCACCTAAGCGCTTACTATGTCCCAGGCCAGAGGAACTATAGCAGCGTTGATTACAGATGCAGGGGCTTTGTGCATCTGTTCAGCCCGGCTCAGCGACGCTGAGAGAGGGAGGCCCGGCGCGCACGCTGGAGGAGCAGCACCGGGAGACTGAGAGAGAGAGTGAGGTCAGAGAGAGAGTGATGTCAGAGAGAGAGAGAGTGATGTCAGAGAGAGAGAGAGAGTGATGTCAGAGAGAGAGAGAGTGAGGTCAGAGAGAGAGAGAGTGAGGTCAGAGAGAGAGAGAGTGAGGTCAGAGAGAGAGAGAGTGAGGTCAGAGAGAGAGAGTGAGGTCAGAGAGAGAGAGTGAGGTCAGAGAGAGAGAGTGAGGTCAGAGAGAGAGTGAGGGCAGAGAGAGAGAGAGGGAGGTCAGAGAGAGTGAGGTCAGAGAGAGTGAGAGAGAGAGGGAGGTCAGAGAGAGAGAGAGTGAGGTCAGAGAGAGTGAGGTCAGAGAGAGTGAGAGTGTGTGAGAGAGACACCAACTGCGCACTGCAACTGTTAGGTATGTATATACACCTTTGTTTTTACTTTGGGCGCCGCGTAAAAATCCTGATCGCCTTGGGGAGCCCTGAAAAAATTCTGATTGCCTTGGGGAGCCTTGAACCGAAAAGGTTTGGGAACCACTGAGGTACAGAATCTACACACAACGCACAAACACAGCACACACACACATTCACACAACACCAAACACTGCAGACTGCCTCTTCAAACCCCCCCTCCCCTCCATGCCACACATCTCCCTCCCGCAACCGGACCGCGAGGCCGCGGCCTCCACTCACACACCATGGCAACGATGTCCCTCCCCCTATCCCGCTACCTCACACAGTGTAGCTCCCGCGAACCGCACAGCACGCCACATCTCCTGCACCTCACACAGCTCCCTACCGCAACCGGACCGCCAGGCCCCCTACCCCGCTACACCATGCCACCAATGTCCCTCCCCCTATCCCGCTACCTCACACAGTGTAGCTCCCGCGGACCGCACAGCACGCCTCACATCTCCTGCACCTCACACATCTCCCTCCGCAACCGGACCGCGAGGCCCCCTACCCCGCTACACCATGCCACCAATGTCCCTCCCCCTATCCCGCTACCTCACACAGTGTAGCTCCCGCGAACCGCACAGCACGCCTCACATCTCCTGCATCTCACACATCTCCCTACCGCAACCGGACCGCGAGGCCACCTACCCCATGCCACCAATGTCCCTCCCCCTATCCCGCTACCTCACACAGTGTAGCTCCCGCGGACCGCACAGCACGCCTCACATCTCCTGCACCTCACACATCTCCCTCCGCAACCGGACCGCGAGGCCCCCTACCCCGCTACACCATGCCACCAATGTCCCTCCCCCTATCCCGCTACCTCACACAGTGTAGCTCCCGCGGACCGCACAGCACGCCTCACATCTCCTGCACCTCACACATCTCCCTCCGCAACCGGACCGCGAGGCCCCCTACCCCGCTACACCATGCCACCAATGTCCCTCCCCCTATCCCGCTACCTCACACAGTGTAGCTCCCGCGAACCGCACAGCACGCCTCATCTCCTGCACCTCACACAGCTCCCTACCGCAACCAGACCGCGAGGCCCCTTACCCCGCTACACCATGCCACCACTGTCCCTTCCCCTATCCCGCTACCTCACACAGTGTAGCTCCCGCGAACCGCACAGCACGCCTCACATCTCCTGCACCTTCACACATCTCCCTCCGCAACCGGACCGCGAGGCCCCCTACCCCGCTACACCATGCCACCAATGTCCCTCCCCCTATCCCGCTACCTCACACAGTGTAGCTCCCGCGAACCGCACAGCACGCCTCACATCTCCTGCATCTCACACATCTCCCTACCGCAACGGGACCGCGAGGCACCCTACCCCATGCCACCAATATCCCTCCCCCTATCCCGCTAGCTCACACAGTGTAGCTCCCGCGAACCGCACAGCACGCCTCACATCTCCTGCACCTCACACATCTCCCTACCGCAACCGGACCGCGAGGCCCCCTACCCCGCTACACCATGCCACCAATGTCCCTCCCCCTATCCCGCTACCTCACAGTGTAGCTCCCGCGGACCGCACAGCACGCCTCACATCTCCTGCACCTCACACATCTCCCTCCGCAACCGGACCGCGAGGCCCCCTACCCCGCTACACCATGCCACCAATGTCCCTCCCCCTATCCCGCTACCTCACACAGTGTAGCTCCCGCGGACCGCACAACACGCCTCACATCTCCTGCACCTCACACATCTCCCTCCGCAACCGGACCGCGAGGCCCCCTACCCCGCTACACCATGCCACCAATGTCCCTCCCCCTATCCCGCTACCTCACACAGTGTAGCTCCCGCGAACCGCACAGCACGCCTCATCTCCTGCACCTCACACAGCTCCCTACCGCAACCAGACCGCGAGGCCCCCTACCCCGCTACACCATGCCACCAATGTCCCTCCCCCTATCCCGCTAGCTCACACAGTGTAGCTCCCGCGAACCGCACAGCACGCCTCACATCTCCTGCACCTCACACATCTCCCTACCGCAACCGGACCGCGAGGCCCCCTACCCCGCTACACCATGCCACCAATGTCCCTCCCCCTATCCCGCTACCTCACACAGTGTAGCTCCCGCGGACCGCACAGCACGCCTCACATCTCCTGCACCTCACACATCTCCCTACCGCAACCGGACCACGAGGCCGCGGCCTACACTCACACACCATGGCAACGATGTCCCTCCCCCTATCCCGCTACCTCACACAGTGTAGCTCCCGCGGACCGCACAGCACGCCACATCTCCTGCACCTCACACAGCTCCCTACCGCAACCGGACCGCGAGGCCGCGGCCTACACTCACACACCATGGCAACGATGTCCCTCCCCCTATCCCGCTACCTCACACAGTGTAGCTCCCGCGGACCGCACAGCACGCCTCATCTCCTGCACCTCACACAGCTCCCTACCGCAACCGGACCGCGAGGCCGCGGCCTACACTCACACACCATGCCACCAATGTTCCTCCCCCTATCCCGCTACCTCACACAGTGTATGACAACACCTACCACTGGAAATCAGATGTTCGTTGAAATAAAATATGTTTTCCTAACTATTTTACTGTCTGTATAATGTACACAACACTCACCCACACAAAACCCCCTCATACACACACACACACACACACACACGCGCAAACATCCTGTCATTCTATGCCACACACTACACTCAAAACATGCCATTTTTAACATGTGTATGACCAACAACACGCACTCACACACGTGACACACACAACATGCCTCATACACACACACACGCCATCACACACCAGCAACACACACACATGCTCTCACACACACCACACACCATGCCACCGATGTCACTCCCGCTATCCCGCTACCTCACACACTCTACCTCCCGCGGAACAACCAGCACGCCTGACATCTCCTGCACCTCACACATCTCCCTCCGCAACCGGACCGCAACGCCGCGGACTACAGTCAAACAGCATGCCACCAATGTCACTCCCGCTACCTCACACACTGTATGACAACACCTACCACTGAAACTCAGCTGTTCCTTACAATAAAATATGTTTTCCTAACAATTTCACTGTCTGTATAATTTATTCTAAAACACTTCTCACACCACCACTCACACACAACACTCACCCACACAAAACCCCCTCATACACACACACACACACACGCAAACATCCTGTCATTCTATGCCACACATAACAACAAATCACACCTCACCTTCACCCTCATAATACACACACTACACTCAAAAACATGCAATTTACAACATGTCTATGACCAACAACACGCACTCACACACGTCACACACACAACATGCGTCATACACACACACATGCCATCACACACGCCACATACACACATGCTCTCACACACACCACACACCATCACACACAACACACACACAAATACACAAACACATGCACACACACACGCACTCAGCAACGCCACACACCCTCAACCACGCAACACACGTACTCACACACACACACCAACCTCCTCTGCTGATACAACACACAAAACAACACTTCAACATAACCTTAACTACCACACACAACACAACCACCACTAAACAAACACACACACCCAACCTACTGTTCCAATGACCTACCCTTCACCATACACACTACACTGAATACAATGCACATTTACACGTCTCACCACCCACTCCCATTGCACATCAACATCCCACCACACACAAACATATACAACAACACAACACCTCCGCTACTAACACACCTAGCACAATAAATCACCTCTTCCTTTCAATAACATATTTTACACAAAACATTACTATTTACACATCTGTCTAATTTATTGCACACAAACACTCAACTAACCAACACTGACACACACATTCACACACCACACACACTCACTCATCCACACACACACCCCACACAATCAACAATCACACACAATAATTACATACACACACTATTCTGCCACACACACAGCCAACATTAACACAAAACAAAAACACACACAACATTTGAACACCTACACAAACGCACACCAAACACAAATAAATACCCCTCAATACTGTCACACTTTATCAATTTACAAACTTTTCACAGACCACAACCGGATGCCTTCAACACCTCGACGCTTCAACGCTGTGCCAAAACACACAATACAATCATTGGATCGAACTGCGCCTTGACACAACAACATCAGGAAGTATTGTAAACACAATCGCACTGAAACACTTCACTAACATCACACACAACACCTACCTCAACACACACATCAACAACTTTTAACAACACATCACAACTTACACACACAACACCTCTACAACACCTACAATAACGCACATCACAACAACAACACCAAACACACATCTTCACAACACAAAACATGCCACCCAAAAAACACCTTCGCAAAACAAAACATACACACCCTGACAATGAACGTGACACGCACACACACACACAAATTATATGTACTGCACCACACAATGCACACACCCATTTCACACACATTGAAATCCACGCACACAATGCTAACAAACAACTCACAACGGAATACACAATAGGTCAACAACAAATCTAACATTACATCAAATACACTCCTCTCAACAATGGACATTCACATCTTTCAAGAAGCATTTCCAACAATAACATTTTCAAAAATAACTACCGTAACAACTAACATACACTTCAAACATTTGCCCTCATATACATGTGCTTTCTACTACTGTTGATTTACAAACACAATTCTAACTAATATTACATAACATTGGCATCACATTACAACTTTCACATACAACATTTACACATACTTATTCACACTTCACATCCCGGGCAACGCCGGGTTTCTCAGCTAGTATATATATAAACACAGTGGTCGCCAAAGCACCCAAAAATCTACTCGCCGAACAAAAAATCTACAAGTCACCTAGCCCCGCCCCCAGACCCGCTTTTTAAAAAAAATAATGAATAAATTCCTAGTAAGAACAACATTTGTTTTTGACATTAGTTTATTTATTGTATTACATTATACTACAATTAGTCCTTGTTACGTGTGTGTGTGTGTGTGTATAAATGTCGGATTTAGAAAAAAAAGCCAGATGTGAATAACTAGTTCCTGGACGCCCCTGCGTCACAATATCTAAAGCAACAATTCCACCTGGGATCTTACCTGATCTGCAGTCCCTCAATGTCCAGGTACCCTCATTCCCGCAAGTTTATACATTGGAGGGGAGGTGTTCCTTACCTATCTTCTGGTTTAGGGGGGATTCCGATGTCTTCCGTGTGAAGCTCGAGAGTTAGATCTGGAAGAAAGCAGTATAGGTTATTTCTGTGTAGGTATAGGGCAGTTAAGATATATAGGGTAAATAAGAGATCCAGAGTGTGAGAGAGAGAGAGAGTGGGTGAGAGAGAGAGAGAGACAGAGAGAGAGACAGAGAGAGACAGAGAGAGAGAGTGAGACAGAGAGAGACAGAGACAGAGTGTAAGGAATCCACTTCTCAGTTTACTGTTTGCCTTGCCTTACAGACTTGTGCAGTCCTGGAACACTTCCCCTGATATTTACTGCGGCCTGGATTCACTCACTAAAGCAATACTGTCACACGCCCCTTCTGCTATTGGTTCACTGACCTTTAAGTACTGCCTTCCCACAATGCTCCCTGCCGAGCATAGTCATTCCTGGATGTCACCAACTGTTCTGCCACAAGCCCCTGGCTTGTTATTCTTGTTTCCTGAGACCGGCTGCTATTGTTACGCAGCGGTCTGTTCCTGTCTCCTGTGCTGAAGCGGAGTACTCTCCTTGTTGACTTCAGCTCCTTGTTTCCTGAGACCGGCTGCTATTGTCACGCAGCGGTCTGTTCCTGTCTCCTGTGCTGAAGCGGAGGTTTCCCCAGTGTTTTCTTCAGCTCCCTGGTTCCTGGGGCCTGCTGCTCATTCTCTATTGCAGAGGCCATGTCCTGGTTCCTGCGCTGAAGCGGAGGATTCTCCAGCCCGCTCAGGACTCTTGCGCTGAAGTACTGGTTTACCAGTGCAGCCAGGCGGTGTGCCCACTCTGGTCTGCCTATCCTTTCCTGAGACCAGTACCATGGGCCATGGTCGCCGCACGCGCAGAGGCCACTCCCGCACTCCTAAGCTGAAGCGGGGTACTCCTGACTACCTGTTGCCGAACTCCTGCTTGAACAATGTGAACCCTGATGTCTCCGATCCTGACCCTGGCTTGTCCACTGAAGATGCTTCCTTCTCCAGTCCTGACCCTGCTACGTACGACTACGAACTGCGCAATCCGGATCCGCCTGCGCGGTCTAAGGTCGGTGCTTTTACAACCCCACCTCAGCCACGCGGTCCGACCCAGGTTTGTGGCGAGCACAATCGTGACACAGAGACAGAGAGAGACAGAGAGAGGGAGAGTGACAGAGAGAGAGACAGAGAGAGACAGAGACAGAGAGAGAGAGACAGAGAGAAAGACACACACACACACAGAGCGGCACACACACAGAGAGCGAGAGAGAGATACAGAGAGAGAGAGAGAGAGAGAGAGAGAGAGACACAGAGACACAGAGAGAGACACAGAGAGAGACAGAGAGAGAGACACATATTGTACACACAGAGAGAGACACACAGAGAGAGAGAGAGAGACAGAGACAGAGACACAGAGAAAGAGAGACACAGAGAAAGAGAGACACAGAGAAATAGAGACACAGAAAGAGAGAGAATGAGAGAGACACAGAGAGAGATAGAGCGACAGAGAGAGGGAGAGCGCGACAGAGAGAGGGAGAGGGCGACAGAGAGAGGGAGAGGGCAACAGGGACAGGGAGAGGGCGACAGGGACAGGGCGACAGGGACAGGGAGAGGGCGACAGAGACAGGGTAAGGGTGACAGGGAAAGGGTGAGAGCGACAGGGAAAGGGTGAGAGCGACAGGGAAAGGGTGAGGGCGACAGGGAAAGGGTGAGGGCGACAGGGAAAGGGTGAGGGCGACAGGGAAAGGGTGAGGGTGACAGGGAAAGGGTGAGGGCGACAGGGAAAGGGTGAGGGCGACAGGGATAGGGTGAGGGCGACAGGGATAGGGTGAGGGCGACAGGGAGAGGGCAACAGGGCGAGGGCGACAGGGAGAGTTTGAGGGCGACAGGGAGAGGGCGACAGGGAGAGGGCGACAGGGAGAGGGCGAGGGCGACAGGGAGAGGGCGACAGGGAGAGGGCGAGGGCGACAGGGAGAGGGCGACAGGGAGAGGGTGAGGGCGACATGGAGAGGGCGACAGGGAGAGGGTGAGGGCGACAGGGAGACGGTGAGGGCGACAGGGAGACGGTGAGGGCGACAGGGAAAGGGTGAGGGTGACACAGGGAGAGGGTGAGGGTGACACAGGGAGAGGGTGACACAGGGAGAGGGTGACACAGGGAGAGGATGACACAGGGAGAGGGTGACGTTGACACAGGGAGAGGGTGACATGGAGAGGGTGAGGGCGACATGGAGAGGGTGAGGGCGACATGGAGAGAGTGAGGGCAACATGGAGAGGGTGAGGGCGACATGGAGAGGGTGAGGGCGACAGGGAGAGGGTGAGGGTGACAGGGAGAGGGTGACAGGGAGAGGGTGAGGGCGACAGGGAGAGGGTGAGGGTGACAGGGAGAGGGTGAGGGAAACACAGGGAAAGGGTGAGGGTGACACAGGGAAAGGGTGAGGGCGACACAGGGAGAGGGCGACACAGGGAGAGGGCGACACAGGGAGAGGGCGACACAGGGAGAGGGTGACACAGGGAGAGGGTGACACAGGAAGAGGGTGACACAGGGAGAGGGTTACACAGGGAGAGGGTGACACAGGGAGAGGATGAGGTTGACACGGAGAGGGTGACCGGAAGAGGTATGGGCAACAGGGAAAGGGTGAGGGTGACACAGGGAGAGGGTGACGGTGACACAGGGAGAGGGTGAGGTTGACACAGGGAGAGGGTAACAGGGAGAGGGTGAGGGCGACAGGGAGACGGTGAGAGTGACAGGGTGAGAGTGACACAGGGAGAGGGTGAGGGTGACACAGGGAGAGGGTGACACGGAGAGGGTGAGGGTGACACAGGGAGAGGTTGAGGTTGACACAGGGAGAGGGTGACAGGGAGAGGGTGACAGGGAGAGGGTGACAGGGAGAGGGTGACAGGGAAAGGGTGACAGGGAGAGGGTGACGGAGAGGGTGAGAGGGTGACACACT